>NC_084982.1:672500-702545 GCF_963691925.1 Scomber scombrus | reverse complement strand
ATGTTATATTTTCATGTCTTAGGTAAAATAGGACATGATATTGTGTGATAGGAGTGAATGTTTAGTGGTTTCTAAACACATATGTGGTTCAAAACTTGGTAAAGACACATTTAATGAGGGGATTCTTAGACCGAACATACTACAATATGTAAGGGTTAACAGGATGATCCGGCCATCAGCTCCAGCACTAAATGTAATTGTAATTAACGTCTTCTTCTCTTCTTCTTCAGTTGGGTTTCTTTAAACGGGTCCGCCCCCCACAAGAGGACTGCACTGAGAAAGAACAGCTGCAGCCAGAGGAGAATGGCAACACTGATGCCTAGAGGTCAAACTCTGAACTGATCTGGTCTCTTGTAGAGAATAGAGGAAAAGAAAATTCAGGGTAAAATGGCTGACGATGGAAATGAGATAATTTCACTGTATTCACTGTTGAATGGCAGATAATGGTACTGGTTACTTTTTTAATAATGGTTTTGTTTTTACCTGCCAAGTCGTGTTTGTGCCAAAAGAGAAGCTCAAGTTAGCTCAAGTAGACTCTTTTTAGTTAAGTTAAAGCAACAGTTCCACATTTTGGGTAATATATTTAGATGAGATGATTAATACCACTCACATGTCTATGTGTTCAATATGAATCTACGGCTAGTAGCCAGTTAGCCTAGATTATCATAAAGGCTGGAAATGGCTTACCTGGCTCAATCCAAAAGTAAAAGAACTACCAGAACCTGTAAAGCTCACATATCAACATGTAGCTTCATACATGAGTGTGGTATCAATCTTGTCATTTAACTCTCAGTAAAAACAAAATGTTGAGCTGTTCCTCTACCACAGTGTCCATCAATGCTTCATGGCTCAAAACTTTGAAATCTTTTTGTTAATAGTGTATGGGGGTAAGAGGCTTTTGTCTGCAGTGCTGGTAGAACTCAGCCTGATATTAAATTTGCACATTGTTTTTGTTCAGACCTAAAGTGAGTGATGAGCTGTGGGTGCTTGTTGCCTTGTACGTCCAGAACTGCTGATACATTCAAATCATTTTTCAACTTGTGTCATGACTCGTCTGCTCTGAACCAGCAGCACCGTCTTCTAAACATCAGCAAATTGTGACTCTTATGTTGTGACCTTTCTGCTCAAAGGTTTGTTGGAGGATCTCTGTTAGCTTTGCTGGTCTTATTGAGGTCCTTGTAAAAAAAACAGTTAAGAAAAACAGTAAAAACAACCTGCAGTTTAAACACAGTATTAGCATGGGTGAAATGATTTTGACAATGAAAGTTTGAATATTAAAAAAATGCCATGAAAACAAAAAACAAACTACCATCCTATCTAAGAGGAGAGGCGAGGTGGATAAATAGTTGTAAATACAGATGATGAAGCAGAGGATTGTATGTACATGAAAGCCTTCAACCTTCATCCTGGTTAAAGCACAGCCATGTTGGTGAGATGAGGTGAATTGTGTTGTCCACTTCCATATTTTCTCACATGTGATCATGTGTGAGACCGACAGTATACAATTTGAACATAATGTCCATGAATAATGGACAGCCAGCAATAAGTTGAATAGAAGGTGGCTGATCAGCTGCACCCATGTCTCTATTTTTTGATAAAGATGGTTTAGTTTACTATGAAATTGGATAATAAGTGTTGCAGTAATATATTTACCCTTAGGTATTTTCCCTTCCGTGTGTTTGTGTGTGTGTGGGGGTGTGTGTGGGAGGGTGTGGGTGGGTGGGTGGGTGGGTGTGTGGAAGGTATGAACTTTTTAGATGATTTAGTTGAATAGAAAATGATCACTTCAGAGTCATTACTGCTCTGCTTTGGGATGCTGGTGGTTGTTTCATTTTTTTAGTGTTTATTTTTTGTATTTTTCTATAATACAATGATGGCAGGTGTAAAGTGTGTCCAGCTCATTTCAATACAATCATGGTATGGGTTTTGCAGTGTTTGGTTTGTTGTTCAGATAATGTGTTTGGTTTGAAATTCAGTGCGAGTCAAGTGTTTATAAATTGCCTTGCAGAACCGACCGTGTCCTAAACCCCTCCCCAAAGCAGTGATTGTCCAATCATAGCTCAGTTAATAACCACAGCTAGACAATGTGGCCTGTAGTAAGAGAAGACAGTTTAGTAATGTTTTTGTTCTTCCATTATTAGCGTTCCAATCCACAAATACAAGAGCAAAATTGTAAAGAATGGATTAAAGAGTGTGTTGGTCTGTTCATAAGACAAGCTGCAATCATTAGCATGCTCTGCTAAATACATTCACTTACTCAATTTTACTTCCAAGGCCAAGAGCTTTTCATTAGCTACATTAACTACATTAGTTTGTAGGGTCATTCAAAACTAATACATCCCCTGTGTAGTATCTGTTCACTGTATGGAAGCCGGTCTTAGATGCTATCAGAGTTTATGCTAACGTTAGCAGCTCTTACTACGATTCTTTTAAATTAGTATTATTTTTCCTCAAATGTCAGTTATGACTGGCAGCTTTGCTGAGAACAAAATTGCAAAGTAAAGCAGGTTGCCTTTTTCATTTTGAGTGAGTTAGTGAGAGAGTGTGTATGTGAGAATATAAAAAAATATAAAAAATTGCTATGAATTTGCCCATATTGGGTTTGCATTGAAATATATTAATCCAATTAACAATCACTATGAAATAACTCCACAGGAACACTTTGATTAGAGCATTATACTGTACATTGTGTGTTTTCTTTCACTGACATTCACTGCTTTGTTTGCCATCACACCAAATATCCTCTGCTACCACTAGATGTCACTACTGTCTTCATCACTTTGATACTTTAACAATCTCTTTCAACAGCAGAAACCGATGATGTACTAAAACTTGTGGTGGCCATGGGTATCACATGCAGTAATTACAGCAGAAACAAACCCAGTGTTCGTATGCACAAGCTCAGACAACTAAGTTCCTTTTTCATTTTATACACTTATTGTATTGTTTAAAAAATTAAGAAACCAGTGCCAATCCAAGTCTTCTTAAAGTGATACTGATACTGTGAGTAAGTCCATACAAACAGTTATATTTTCTAGCTCTGGGTGCAAAAAGGATCGATCGCAGGTATCATTTGACAGGAGATGTTTCAATACTTCTTGGTATCATTTTATTCCGAGTACCGATACACAGCCCTAGTCAGATGTTACCTCTAACTGGAAAATGAACTTTAGGTCTTTACTTCTGTTTTGTAGCTTAATAAACCTTCTTACTGAGAATTGGATGAGAACATGTATACCATTTATGTAGCTTAGCATACAGACTGGACACAGAGGACACACATTACAGTATATGTTAGTAGTTCACACATTAAGTGAAAAACACATTATGGGTTTTATGGGGTGTTTTCTGCTTAATTACTGCTTAAGTAATGTCATCACTGTGATGTTGCCGGGCAACTGCTGAGCACCCAGTCTCCAATATTTATGCTAAGCTTAGCTAACTAGCTGCTAGCTATAACTTCATATAACATCACCATACAGGCATCATGTTGGCATCAACTCTTTCATCAGAGAAGGAAAATTGGTGTATTTTCTAAAATGTTAGATCTGCTCCATGTAGTGAAAGTGATGAATGAGATTGTTTCAGTATAAGCACTGATGCTGTTAGTAGTATCTCTCATCTCAGAGCTGATGATGTAGATATAATTGTGACAGAGTGGCTTACTGCACTGTTTAAACTTTTTATAAAGATTTTTTAATTACATCTGTATTTAACTAGACCTAGTATCATGGCTTTCTCTTGTTGCTGGGGTTCAGCAGGATTGAATACACCTCAGTTAGTTCAAATTATTCCCATAAACTGCATTTTATTGAAGTATTTGGATATGAGCGCAGTCTCAGGATGAAAGTTATTTACTTTGGACAGCACCACATTTCAACTGAGGGATTATACAAAAGATCAAGAAATGTCCATTTGTGTGTCTTACATAAAGTAATACAAGTGCTGACTGACCTGACTGAATAGAGTGATTAGGAGCCAGCCCTGCTACTGTCTTTCTGTTGTGTTTGGGGTTTTTTCACTCTGTTTTATATTTAATAACACTGTCTGTCTTTCTGTCTGACTTTATTTGATGTATGTATTCTTTCACCTAAAGAATAAAATGTAACTATTCCATCAGGAGATGATTTCACCTTTGAACTGAAATAAACTGATTTGTTCACATTTTGTTGATTGTTGTGTTTTAACTGATCTCATACTCATTTTTCTCTTTCTAGACTAGAATGTAATTTTGATTGCTTTTAGAAATTCCACTTTAAGTTTAGTTTTAGTTTCCTTTTAATTCAAAAGGGTTGGAATACATTGTTGAATAAAAATTATATTTACTGACTGAAGTGAAAGTGAATCCATGAACCCTTGTGCCTCACTTAAAAAGTAAGTTCCTTAGAATGTCATCAGAGGTCTGAAACAGTCAACTTCACTGTGAATTTAATAATTACAATTAGATATGAATTTGAAAAACATG
Source organism: Scomber scombrus (assembly GCF_963691925.1). Lineage (NCBI taxonomy): Eukaryota > Metazoa > Chordata > Actinopteri > Scombriformes > Scombridae > Scomber > Scomber scombrus. The sequence goes on along the minus strand of NC_084982.1, from coordinate 698,080 downwards.
CGGAGTAGCTGCGGTATTGAGGAAAAGTCAATAAAAACAAATATTGGATTAGATTTTTCTGGATATTCAAAATGAACCAAATGAAACACAAGGATGCCCACTCTCTCCCCTACTTTTTGCCATTTTCATTGAGCCACTTGCTGTTGCTATCTGTCAAAATCACAAAATTAAAGGAATTTACGCTGCAAACGAAGAACATAAAATTAATTTATATGCTGATGATATCCTACTGTACCTTCAAGACCCACACAATTCTCTACAGGAAGTAATTAACCTCATAAACAAATTCACAAATCTCAGATTACACCATAAACTGGTCTAAATCAACCATTCTCCTTATTTCAATAGATTCATGGAACCCTGCAACTCAAGACACATATCACACTTTCACCACTGGTACTATCAAATACTTGGGCATTAACATTTCCTCCAGGCTGTCAGAGCTAACACAGCTCAATTTCACCCATTTATTAGAAAAAATCAGTCATGATCTAAAACGATGGTTTAATCTTCCTCTCTCTTTAACCGGCCGAATAGCAACCATCAAGATGAAAATACTCCCTCAAATCAACTACCTATTTTCAATGATCCCGAATAAATCAACAGCCAAATGGTTCCAGTCACTGAACTCCATCATATCTCACTTCTATTGGAAAAACAAAAAACCCAAAATCAGTCTCTCTACCTTACAGAAAAATAAACTGAGGGGAGGGCTAGAAGCACCCAATTTCCAACACTACTACCTAGCAAACCAAGTACAGTACCTCGTCAAATGGATTCACTCAAACCCGGCTCAGATATTTTGGATCAAAATAGAACAAGCAGAATGCAACAATATTAAAATATCTGATTTACCTTTCATCGGCCCAAATATCAAACGTCACAATTGTTTCAAAAACCCACTCATCTCCTCAACTCTGACAGCCTGGTGGAAAACACTCAAAATTGATCAATCACAATCACCCCCTTGCATGTACACCCCCCTCTGGCAAAACCCGGACTTTCAATACAATAAATCCTCCCTTCACTTCAGAACATGGGGAAAAAAAGGGAATCACACATCTCCACCACCTATTTCAAGATAATTCATTTACACCATTTAAAGACCTGATCCAGAGGTATGGGGTCAGAGGGGGAGACTTTCTCCAGTATTTTCAAATTAAATTAATCATTAAGAACAAAAATAACAATAAATAACCCACTTCAACCACCCTAACCAGCAATACAAATCATGAAATATACTGCATCCACTAAAATTCTCTCAAACTTATATAGATTAATTTCCAACTTGGAGGATACCATTCATCTACCAACATTCAAATGGGAAAGAGATTTATCTCTCCCCTCTGATACCAGCTTCTGGATTCAGGTCTGCAGAAATTCATTTGAAATGACAAAAAACACAAATCTACAACTAATCCAGTTCAAAACCCTCCATAGGACACACATCACTCAAAGTAAAAAACATAAAATGGGTCTTTCCAACACAGACAAATGCTCACGATGCACTTTAGGCACCACAGATGACTAGCTCCACTCCCTATGGCTCTGCTCACCCGTACAGCACTTTTGGCTTCAGGTAACAGAGAAACTCTCCTTAATCTTGAGTTGCAGCATTCCCCCCTCCCCCTCATTGTGCATACTTGGCGACTTATCATCAGTTGAACTTTCACCAAAATACACAAAGCCTACACTAGTTGCCCTAGCTATCGCCAAAAAAGTCTTCCTTACAAACTGGAAAACCAAGCAAACAATAAATATCAATCACTGGTTAAACCTACTCACAGAATATATATCAATGGAAAAAATAACGGCTTTTGGAAAAAAAACAAATCTCTTACTTCCTGATAACTTGGACTCCATTTATCACAAATGTCAATCTCAAACTCAATATTGCCTGTTAGCGAATGCCACTAAACTAAACTAATCCAAACCTGAGGCCTGTACTACGAAGCTGGATTTTCTCTTATGGAGGTAACTTCAGGGTTAACCCTGGGTTTTCCGTACTACGACGCTGGTTCACTTCTTGCCGGGGTAAATCACCATGGTAACTTATGCTGAACGGCTAACCTGCTCCGGAGCAGGTTATGTTCTGGATAAAGAGATCAACGAGTATAAAAGCACCACCTCCTGACCAATCAGTTCTCTTCGAAAATGGCCTGCCCATTTCTTGAAGATCCTGTTGAGCTTGGTGCGCTGATCGTGAGAGGAGCGCTCAGGAGAGAGAGAGTGTTTAGAGATAGACGCAATCCTTTTGATGTCCCCGATGACATCCTGTACGAAAGGTACAGATTTTCGGCAGATGGACTGCGCTACATCTGCCAACTGATGGAGCCATACGTTGCAAATGTCACGCATCGTAGTCGGGCGTTTACCGTACCTCAGACTGTCTGCATTGCATTGAGGTTTTTTGCCACAGGTAGGCTACCCAACAACAAGGAACTGTCTGTTTCACTAGGAAATGCTTCACTGAACAAGAGCACTTCCTGGGGATATATATTTAGATTTTTTTATCATCAGTTTTGAATTTCAATGATATGTTTGTTAGTTTGATTAATGTTAATGTGTGAGCGTAATACGCTCAAATGGGGGAATTTAATGGGAATTCTTATTATTCATCTTCTCTGATACAAATGAGCAACTATGTCATATGATTAGGTGTATGTGTGTGTCATAATCTGCTGATCATGACACCACTGTTACATGAAATGCTGATTGAGTGAACACTATTGAACATGGAGTGTACATCATGTATGTTAAAATCTACTGACTAACTATTGTCCTGATTGTACACACATTATGACTATTGTGCTTACATTGTTCAGATGGTAGAGCAAGGTCATCCTTTCACAAGATAATGTATTGTATATAATCTGAGTATTTCCTCTGCTCTGGGCTCACTCATCTCAACGCTTGAGACAGCAAGGAGTCCGTCTGCAGACGACTGAATAAACTATCAGAAAGACGACGAATGAGTTTGTGCTCCTTAATATAAAATTGCCAGAACATCAATCAATCAAATAATTTTTTATAGGCCAACATCACAAATAACAGTATGTTTCAGTTGACCTCACAAACTGCACGCAACATCCTCTGTCCTCATACCCTCACCCCGGGTGACGAAAAAGCATTAGTGGTTGTACTGATTTAGCCTCTTCTTGTAATTATGCTTATGGTGTTTTATAATCCCACCTGGGATGGGTCGTAAGACGAGACACGAAATTCATTCATTCATTCATAGGTATTTATATGCACGGTGTTGGCGACGCTGAAAACCTCAGCAAGAACACTTGTTGCCATCCATAAAGTGGCAGGTGCCCTGACTGAGCTACTGGATGCATTTGTGGTTTTCCCCGGCCACTTGCCCTTACATTCAATCAAAGAGGGGTTTTATGCGATAGCAGGTAAGATAATATAGGCTATGTAAAATACACATAATGTACACTCACTCAGCTGTATACTGAATACAGCATGTCCCTTTCACAGGGTTCCCTAGGGTAATAGGTGCAATAGATTGCACACACATCCCCATCTCTGCAAGTCTGGGGGACAATGAGGTGGACTATGTCAATAGGAAAAACGTTCACAGCCTGAACATTCAGGTAGTTCACATAATACAGAACTATTTCACATTCAGTTAGTTCATTATCAATAATATGTCTTATATCATAATCATTGTGAACCATAATTAAACAGTCCACATATACAAAGAGGCCCACACAACACTGTTGTCACTGTTGGACTATATTCAAGTCTTTTCAAGTTCACATTGACTAATGTTAACCCCAAATGCTTCTGCAGAAGACATGTGACCATCAAATGATGGTCACCAGCCTCGTGGCGAAGTGGCCAGGGTCTGTACATGACTCCCAGATCTTCAGGGAGTCTGCACTGTCCCATAAACTCGAGCAGGGTATGACAACTGTACATGTAATATGTTAATCATGTTCATAATTTGTGGTACTTATCAAAGCCATTCCTTTTTTATCTTTAGGGCTGTGCAGTGGAGTGTTATTGGGCGACAGGGGCTATGCCTGCCAGCCCTTCTTGATGACCCCCTATCCTGACCCTGGTGCAGAGCCACAAACAAGGTTTAATGTGGCCCTTGCAAAAACCAGGGTCAGGATAGAGATGACATTTGTCATCATGAAAGCCCAGCTAACTGCCTCAGAGGGCTCAGGGTGGCCCCTGACAGGGCATGTAAAATCATTACGGCATGTGTTGTGCTGCATATTATTGCTGCCATGGAGAAGGAGAGGAGCCCTCCCGTTGATCCCCCTCCCCTTGATGTGGTGGACCCCATCAGCCTTGATTACCCTGCAGGGGTGGTGGTAAGAGACACCATTACAAAGCAGTGTTTCAGTTAAAGACGTGGTCTTTTTTGTATTTATTTCAGTTACCATTGGAGTTCTTTTCTCCCGTTCCTGAAAAAGTGGACACAGTTTAGTTAGTGGACACATTTTAGTTACATTCAGGTGCTTGAAATCCTTGACAATGCTTGAATGTCAATCTTGTGTTCTCAAGGTCTGAACAGTGCTTGAATTTGACCTTGTAAATGTGTACGATTGTTTCATCATGCCTGAAAATAAATGAGCTTACATCACTGAATTACCTTCTTTTCATGTTCCAGTTTCTCCAGCTCTAGCTTTGCTATTTTAATTTTTAGTTTTTTATATTCAATGTCAAGCTCCAATTTACGTTTATACTGAGTCTGCTCCGACCTGAAACTAATTGAATACATACAGTTGCTTCAGCATATATGCATAGCCACTTTTCATGGCTCGCTTTAAACTATTGCCAATGTAACACAGACTACCCTCATTAAATTAGAGTTCATTACATCTCTTGATGGTCTTGTGGTGGCTTGTCTTGAGGTGGAGGCCACAGGCTCAGGCGGGTTTCCATCTTCCTGTAAAATAAGGATAGCAATTGATTATTTATAGGATAGAGAGCACTTGAGCACACTTCTTAGTACAACAAGCAGACCACCACCATTGGTGAGACAGTAAAGATACACCAGCATCCACCACATTGTCCAGACTCCATCTGTGTCAAAAGAGGCAAATTGTTAAGTGCATAATATTAGAAAATAAGGACCACATTGTACCAGTGATGGTCTTTCTGAGCACACAGACAGTGTCTCTTCATCAATGGCCTCCACCTGACTGGGCTACATAAGATGTGGAGAAACCGTTTTAATGTATTGTCACTAACCACAGCTGAAATATATGACAGATTGATTTTACTGTTGACCTCTGTACAGGACAGAGTTGGTGTGGGTAGGGGCAGCAGTGTGAGGGTTAGAGTCTCACTATCAACTGTAGAGAAAATGTATGTTAGCCTAGGCTACTTACTCCCACAGTAAATGGTATATTGGATAATTGTGTTTTATGAGCAACCCAGTGTTTTAACATGGACTCACTGAGACATACCCTGAACATATGAGGTGCTGCTACCTCCACCGGGGTCTGATGTCAGCCCCCCCCTCTACACCCTCCATCAAGGAGCAACCCTCATTGTTCCACAGAGCAAGCTCCTCTGCAGGAGTATACTCCTGAGAAGGAGGCCCTCCCCCTGTCTTTTTCAGACAGCATTTTTTTCTGTTGGCTGCAAACAATATCAAATAAATTCTGTTGAATTCATCCTTACAACAGAGACAGTGTGAAAAATAAAGCCTTGTCACTGACCGCTTTGTAGTACGTTTTTGTACTTGTTCCTCACTTGTTCCCAAGTTCCACTAGGGTTGCATCTGAAATAATGAAGTTAATAATAATAATGGTCACACATGGAATAACTGCAGAAACATGAATATATGGAACGCACAACTACTCTTGACGTCACAGTGAGGAATTAATATTCCAACACAAAACGCGCTCACACGGAGGTGCTGAGCCTCAAAAGAACTCAATGGAAAATATAAAGGAAAGGAATTTTTACGCAATTTACGCATCAACAGAGTCGGCAATGTTCTGCCAGCATTCCTTCCTGGCTTTTGCTGTTTGCTTTTGCTTGTTGCTTTTGGCCTGATGACGTGTTTGAATCGTTCATATTGAAGAATAATTGTCTGCTCCTCCATCGTGAAGTACGCTGCTCTGCAGGGTTTCTCCATGTTTGTGATTGGTCAGACGCTGCAAACACCTTTAACCCTTTTATGTGAACGCGAACTGATCAAGAGGAAAACCCTGGGTTGAATTATCGAGTTGATAACCAGCTTCGTAGTACCGTTTATCAGGATTGTGAATGTCTGGGTAAATCAACCCAGGTAACAGAGAGATATCCAGGGTATGTTAATCCAGCTTCGTAGTACAGGCCTCTGGTGTCTGAGCATGTACGCGCAGACGGATGGACGCCATTCACTCAACGTTTCACCCCGCTTGCACACACACACACACACACACACACACACACACACACACACACACACACACACACACACACACACACACACACACACTTACCTACATGGAGGGAGGAGAGAAATATATTGTCTTTTTCTTTACTTAGAGAATGTATTTTATTCATTTATTTGTTTTTGGCTATTAGATTATCATTGTCCCAATGTTGTTGTTTTCTTTTTAAATTTGATTGACACATTTTTTAAATTTTTTTAAAATTATTTTATTTTATTGTATTTCTTTTGTTGTTAATTATTATTATTGTTATCATTAATCATTTATTTATTTATTTTTAATTCTATTTACAATTATAATTTATTTTATTCTATTTATTTATTTACTTATTTGTTCACTATTGTTATTATTATTGTTACTATTATTATTATCATTAGTATTATTATTACAACTTACCACATCTTCTTATAACTTTTATTGATAATGATAATAAGGTTATAGTATTAATATATATGATGACGTTCTGTTGCATATATACATACATAATATATTGATAATATTTATTAGTAAAGTGACATATAATGGGATGAATAGAAACTAAAATGGTCATAGGGTGCGGGACCGGGCTGTGGGGGCTTGGGATGGGGGCGTGGCTCCTCGCCCGGCGGCCTGGGGGCATGGCCAGGGCCCCTGTGGGGTGGCTGGGGGCGTACCCCTCTCTCTTTGGATGGGAAGGAAAAATATAAATAATAAATAAACAATAGGAAACTTTTGGGAGATTGGGAGTATCGCTCCTAGTTGGGCTGATCCCCTCCTGGATGGTCTGGGGGTGGCCCAAAATAGGATGAGGCAATGTGGTGAACCAGTGCCCTCCTGAGGGCCTGGGCACGGCTCACTACTAGAGATCCCTCCAACCAAAGAGGAAAAGAAAAGAGAAAAAAAGAATAAAGAAAGAAGAAAATAAAGCAAAAAGTAAAATAATATAATTGATTAATGAAAAATAAAATTAAATAATGGGGCGTGGGCTTCGCCGATCAGGTCTGTCTGCGTCCTGCTGGGGGTCCGGACTGACTTCCTCGGGGGCCAGAGCTGGGGGGCCCTGCATACATCCCGGGCTCTCTGGTTGGGTCCTTCTCATCTTACCAATATAAATATAAATAATAAATAAACACAACCATTTGATTGTGGTTATTATTGTTATATTATGTATGTGTATGTGGTTTTTTTTGTTTTTTAAAATTAATTTTTTCTTAGGGGTATATGTGTGTACATGGGCATGTATATATGTATATACATATATATATATGTGTATACATATATATATACATATATATGTGTGTATATGTATATATATGTATACTCTTTATATTACTATTATATTTCGACACATTTTATATGACATTGCATGTATATATATATATATATATATATATATATATATTTTTTTTTTAATTATTTGTATTTATTTATTTATTTCTAATTTATTTTCTTCTTCCATGCTTTATTCTTGTCTTATTTCTGTGCTTTCTCTCTCCACAAAGGACTTACTGTATTTTTCCCGTCTTGTTTCGGTCCTGTTAAAGTGTTGTTCTCCCTGCTGTCCTGTGCTGTGTCTTATGGTCTGTTGTATGTTTTGTTGTATTGCACTATAACATTTAATTAAAAAAAAATAAGATTTGTGACTTTCCAAACAGAAATGTTACAACCAGACATTTCACTGATGCCAGAGCTCACCTGTCTGTGCTCATACAACAATTCTCCTTACAAGATGATACATTGAATTTAGTCATTTAAAAATAAGTTATAAAAGTTATATAAAAAATGCATCTTATCAAAATGATGAGGTATAATTTAAGTCATATCAAATCCATTATACCTTCACCCACACAAGTTACTAATGTCAAATATATTTGCTTTTACTTTTTGTGGGGTTATTGTTCACTTATCATTACATTAATAAAGTTGATAATGTTTAAGCAATGAAGATCATCTGATAGTTCAAACATTCTCACACACACACACACACACACACACACACACACACACACACACACACACACACACACACACACACACACACACACACACACACACACACACACTTCACAGAGACACAATGAATGCTTCTTTAAAGTATTTATTTCTTTTGACCACAAAAAAATCATCTGAGTATTGTCATCTAGAAATATAGAGCCAAGGTGCAACCAGAAATGTATAGATACATGATTTAAAACAACGTCAACATTTGTAATTATGCAAATAAGTAGAAATGCAGTTTTGAATCACAGCCTAACCCAATTGCATGCTGTGCACTTCATGTACACTCCATGTGTTTAAATAAGGATAGTCATTTTTCAAAAATAAAACTATTCTAATATCATTATTAATTCAGTATTTCTGTTTTTAGTGTCCTGTAGCGAACACTATTTCCCATGAGTTGTATGTCTGTGGTTTGCTTAGGAATGACTGTAATGAAATCTATAGATAGCCCACCAATCAGCTAAAAAGCTTAGATAAAAGTGTTTGTTAAACCAAGTTATGATGACAGAAGTACCCATGCTGCAGCACTGATCAATTACATGGAAGTTGTAGTTTTTTGTATGCTTTGACGATTGTTAAATTCATGATGGTTTAAATTTGTAAAAGAAAGTTTTGTATTGAAGCCAATTTGCCTTAGATAGAACATGCTTTGTTTTTCAGAAGGACGGATCAAAGAAATGATGAATGAAGACTAGACAGGAAGTGAGCTCCACATCTGGCTTCCCTCTGACTGGTTAATGTGCATCTGTCAGCAGGAAGCTGAGGTCACAACCAGGGTTGTACTCCACCGTGGACTGTCCCCTACAAATACACACACACACACACACACACACACACACACACACACACACACACACACACACACACACACACACACACACACACACACACACACACACACACACACACACACACACACACACACACACACACACACACAACAATGAAACACATAATGGTGGCAACTGTTGATTAGTGATGTGCTTTAAGGTCTAATTGTGTGTGTGTGTGTGTGTGTGTGTGTGTGTGTGTGTGTGTGTGTGTGTGTGTGTACCTGGTAAAGAGCCTGGCGTTAGTGGTTCCCAGTAGTGTGGCTTTGTTTCCCTCCACCAGCAACAGGGATCCCTCCCTCAAACCCTAAAAATGCACAAAATGACAGTAAAAATGATATATTGACAGAGTAAATGATCTCAGAAGATGAATGAATTTTTTTATTTGTTTTTTAAAGTTAAAGATTTTAGAAACAGCAACACAAACCTCTGAGTGGTTTATTAATCAGAGGGATTCTGGTACATAATCAGCTATTTCTTTGTCTTACCACCAAACTTTTCTCTTCACTTTCTATAAGCAGACAAATATATACTCTAAACTGAGGCAACCACTGTCTTCTGACACCAAACTTATCAGCTTTTCTTTTCTTGGCCATATTCATACAAAACCAGTAATCACGTATTCACATGTACAGCCTATAAATAATATTTCACGAATGTCATTTCTCTCTCTCTGTCTCTCTCTCTCTGTCTCTCTCTCTCTGTCTCTCTCTCTCTGTCTCTCTCTCTCTGTCTCTCTCTCTCTGTCTCTCTCTCTCTGTCTCTCTCTCTCTCTCTCTCTCTCTCTCTCTCTCTCTCTCTCTCTCTCTCTCTCTCTCTCTCTCACCAGAACACATGGAGTATCAGGTTCTTCATGGAACTGGGTGATCCTCTGCTCTCTGGTCTCCTGCACAAGAACATCATGACAAAATATAAACAGATTGTGTGTGTTGCACAAACAGTACAGTGTTAAGAATTGGGATGATAATTCAGAAAACTATATACTGTATATCATGATGAATGACACTGAGGCCGTGTCCAAAATCCCTGCTGTGTTCAGTCATTCAAAGCTCCCTAAATAACCAACACTCAACAGCTTCCTCTATATGAGTGGTACATTCAGTTTAACAGAGATTTAGAGAATGTGACACATGCATTGTGACAGTAGAGGACATGAACTAGACTTTTACATACATTACTGTCATAAAGTGGTAATATATACTATATAATGTATAATGTTATGGGTATTTTTAAGGTCATTACATGTTCTTGTCAATACACATGGTGAAATAATCCAAATGTTAAGTGAGCGTTATTTTATTATATTTGTTTTGATGTTTTACTTTTTTTCCCTCTTTTTATTTTTCTACTCTTTTACATGATTTTATCATTTTATTTTAACCTAGTTAAAGTCCAGCTTTTATTTAACTTCATCTTTTATTTGACTTTTCTTCTTCATCTATTTGAACCTAGTTTTAATAAACCCTTTCTCTCTCCTCTCTTATTCCATTTATTTATTTAATCATTTTATTTATTTACCTATTTTTACTTATTTCATTGAAATGTTCTCAACATTTTTATCATTCTTATTTCATCTTGCGTGCATTGGCCTCACTTTTTGTTTTTTATTCCTTTTCTTTATGTTGTCACTTCTGACTTATTATCAGCTAACTGTAAAGCACTTACACCAGCATGTATTAAAGGTGCTATATACTGTAGCTGCTTCAGTTTCAGGGTCCTGGTTTGAGCATGCTGGCTCACTGCGCACCGTCATGACTTACTGAATATTGACTTGTGATTTATTTATGACAAGTCAAAATGTAATGCACAGAGATAAACACACTATGAAATCAGAGTCAATAAAGCATCTGGGGATTAGAGGACAGCTGTCTATGCAAAGGTCTCCACTCACTCACAACATATGCAGGGATTCTAACTACTCTGTCAAATAAAACCTCCAATGTGTTTGCTGACATTGCTTTTATTATGTTAACCACTGCAGTCTTCACAGCTTCACAAGTTGCGTAACTTCCACAGTCAGACTTCACCCTTGTGATGACACAAATGGAAACAGCTGGACTACTTGTAATTCTCTACAGAGGCTTTACCCAACAGCCAAGTTTAATTTAGTGTTAAGTGTTTATGTGAACAACTAGACATCTAGTTTGTGGACTCCAAGACTAAAGGCAGAGATGTGTGAAGACACATCATGAACCAGGTTCATTCAATGAAATTCTGCTTCATTAGGATGTTAAACAGTTAAGTTACCATGGAAACACATCCTTCTATACAAGCCTAGTCCTGCACTATGAAGCGGGATTTGTGGTTAGGATTTGACTTCAGGTTTAACTCTGGGCTTCAGTCCTACAATGGTGGTTCACTTCTTACCAGGGTACATCACCATGGCGACTTGTGCTGAACAGCTGAACTAACCAACCAGATCACTGGAAATAAAGAGTCATCATTCCTACAGGATCTTGACATGGACAAAAGTCCTGAGTTTACAATAAAGTGAGGCGTAAAAATAAATAAATATATGTTTAAATGTCAATTCAATAAAATTTAAGAAATAGACACTTTTAAAACCGTCATTGTTTCTGCTATATAATAAATGACCTGGGTGTTGATACATTACAGTGGTTTGATGGCATGTTACATATACATCTACATGTTACAATTCTTCTACACACACTGGACTAGAACCTATGATGACATGATTACTGCTGTAACAAACTGAGCCAGCAGGAGCACATCTCTACTTATAACTGAGTCTATCAAAAGTTGTCTTTTGCTTTGTTTATTGCTGTTATTTTCTTAATTTTTCTGTCAATTTTTTATTCTTCATCTTGCACGTTTTCTATGTGCAGCTCAGAACATCAGTATCTTTATTATGAATGGATAATGCTTTGTGGTTCATATCTTATCATCAGCTCTAAATTGATTTTATGAAACATTTGAATCCTGGTTCAGTTTGTTAGGCTCATTCAGGTCAAGCTTTTCACTTCTTTGAAACACTTCTGTAATTCTTATCTCTCCCCCCAGTCCTCACAGGACAACTAAGTATGTAGCACATTTGAGCACGAGAGATATTTGAAATTAAAATCACATTTATCATGGAGACTGTAAGATTATGTGGAAGTGTCCTAATGATTAATGTTGTATTTCTAGCTTGCACCCTGATATTTATTGATCAAGTGACATCAAGTCTTTGTATTGTCATTCAATTTTGATATTTTTCTATTCCTTCTAATCCCCATTGTATTGGCTGATAGGTGTTGTACATCCTTAGTATTAACCCAGGTGCTCATCAATTAGCCAATGATCTTTCAAGTCCTCCGGTGATATTGCTGATGAAGGTCTGAGGGACTGTATCAATGAGCCAGACAGTGTGCTGGAGCCATCAGTACTCAGGTGAGCAGAGAGTTCTTCATCTTTAAATTAAAATTGTTAAACTTCACAACTGTCGACATTACATGTAAAATGTCATCATGTATCATATACCAAGTCCTTATTTAACGTGAGGGCAGAGATCAAGGACTGTGAGGTTGGTAAGTGATAAACCCTGGGGGGGCAGATATGATAAGCAGTCCACCAGTCAGTGAGAGCAGAAGTATCAGCGCACGTAAAGGAGGTTGCATAATTCTCATCAGTCATCTGAACAAAGACCTCCATTGTAAAGTTGCACATTTGTGAAGATAAGATGCGACAAGATAAGACAAGATGAATCAAAGTCATTGGACTTTGTATCTTTTTACTATGATGGAGCTAGGCTAGCAGTTTACCCGAGTCCAATCTTCATCTGGACTGATCTCTGTACTGGATCCACAGAGATCAAAGGTCAGCAGAAATATCATCCATACTTTATTAAAGATGTTAATCATTGAGGCAATTGAGGCCATAACACAGTAGAGAGGCAGGTTCATTTGGTACAAAGGACAAACGAGTGTAATAAAAAAATGCTGAACCCCTCGCCTGAACAGTACAGGGGCTGGGTTTGTACTACTGAGGCTGATGGGAATGTCAGTATGTTGCTGCTATTTGGCCATAAATTAAATGAAACTAGTTTAATAGTTATGTGACTCCCTCACCTCACCCCTGTCTTCACGTTAAATACATGCTGAAGTTTGCTGACTTACCCCCATGTGGCGGCTGTTGGGGTCTGTGTCCAGATAATGGGGGTTGATGTTGAAGGGAACCAGGCCAATGGCAGAGAAGGATGGAGGGTAGACAATCGGCATGTCGTTGGTGGTGTTGATGCTGAGGGTGGCGACGTTGGTCCCGGCACTGGAGCCCATGTAGGGGACACCGTCCTGTGGCGGGGGGGCGGGTGGGTGGATGGGGGATAAATTAAGGGAGACATGATGTCAAGACAGGACAAGTGAAGGATGACAGAGGATAGGAAGGAAAGACAGAAGAATGGAAAGGAAAGAAAAGAAGTACAGAAGAAATGAATGCAGTGGAGAACTAGAAAACATCAGTATTCAGTTGGGGTGCTTGCTACAGTATGCAAACAGTCTCAAATGTTGGGCTGAACACAAACATGGACAGACAGATGATGAAATTGACATCACATGAACCCTCATGACCACGTGGACAGAAAATATGAATTGGTGAGACTGCAGTCATGTTAGAAGCTCTGTGAGGCTGGAATCAGGCCCAGTTGTAATTTGAGCTAAATGCTAATACAATGCTAACAATGCTGAGGTTTAGCAGGTACAGTATAACAATTACCATGTTCACCATCTTAGCTTAGCATGTTAGCATGCCAACATTTGCTACAAAGTAGTAAACACAAATTATAGCTGGGGCTGATTAGAATGTCATTCTCCTGCCTCCAACTAGTTGTGAACACAGCAGCTCGGATTCTTACTGGTTTTAACAGATGACATCACATCACCTCAATCCTGGCTTCTCTCCTCTGGCTCCCTGTTCATTTTAGAATAGATTTCAAGATATTGCTGATCACTTTTAAAGCTCCAAGCTACATATCAGATATGTTGACTCCATATGAGCCGGCCCGCAGTCTTAGATCCTCAGGTGTTCCCAAGTTGAGGTGTAAATCTAGAGGGGACCGCGGTTTTGTACTTTGGAACGACCTGCCTGAGGAAATAGGGCTCGCACAATCAATAACTTCTTCTAAATCACTTCTCAAAACAGACAAGCTTTTATGTGATGTCGTTTGTTTATTGTTAGTCTTTTATTTTATTTTATTTTACTTTATCTCATTTTATTATCTCATTTTGTTTTATTATATTTACTTTTATATTATATTTTCATCATCTCCTTAGCAGTAGCTCTCTGTGCTGTGTGTCTTGCTTTGTATTGTACTGCTTTTGCTTTGTCTGTCCAAGCACTTTCTAAGTTTTGTATTAAAAAAAAGCTATATAAATAATCAGATGTGTGTAACACAGTATGTATATGTGTGTGTGTGTGTGTGTGTGTGTGTGTGTGTGTGTGTGTGTGTGTGTGTGTGTGTGTGTGTGTGTGTGTGTGTGTGTGTGTGTGTGTGTGTGTGTGTGTCACCTCAAGAACCCTCCTCCTTATCTCTGTCACCACCTTGTTGTCATAGAGACTCTTCAGCAGCCGGAAAGTGTTTCCTCCTCCTATAAAACATACATTCTCATGAATATCTAGACTGATGCCTACAGTCCACTGTGACACTGAAAAAGAAAATCTGAAGCACTTCAACTGAGAAAACATGCTGATGTGAACAGTGAAGAAATGACAGGAGAAAAGAGAGGTGGGAAGGATGAAAGGAATGTAGAGAGAGGATGAGGTGGAATGGTGGAAGAATGTAAGGGACCAATTGGCGGAGGAAAGGCAGCAAGAAAGAATGGGGAGGAAAGGACAGAGGAATAATGAGAAATGGGGAAAGGAAAGTGAGAAAAAGAAAAACAAGTGGAAGGAAGCAAAGGATTTATCTCATTCCCCTTAAATACAAGCATTGCCTACCCTTGTGTACTTTCCTGCTGTTTAAGTCCCACTGAAGACACGAGGAAAGATGTCAAAGATTAAATATGAGTGATTGAGTGATTATTGAAGTCTCATCATTTTTTTAGGCAAAGTGGGATTTACATATGCCTCACATCAAATATGAATAAGGACTATAATTATTCCTTAGCACATTTTGTACTTGTAGTCATGTGTCAGTCCAAACAGAGTCGGCTCCTTTACATGAACGATGGGAGCGGCTCCCGTCCCTGAGCTACTTTTTTTCTTTAAAAAAAAAAAAAAGTGTAACAATTCACCTTGCTTAAAATGTAAGGAGAAAGGTACACATGCAACATTTAAAGAAGGCTAAGATTATCTCATGTCTGCTGAGACTCAGACAGCTGGGCCTGCCTAAATGGATACAAGTCTTTTTCTTTGCCTCACTATTATTAGAGTTAAAATGATATCTGTTAATTAATAATTAATGAGTGATTTATTTGAAATGTTATTTTTCTGGGATAGTTTTTAATTTAAATGTACAACTACAACACCACAGCTCCCAGTAGCTCCCACTCCCACTAATGGATTGTTATATTTATGGTTTAATGTATAAAGTATTTGGATTTTGTTTTATTGTATTTTTTTTTTTTTTTTTACTTTTCAAGAATACTGTTGTGTCAATTTACCCCTAAGGGGATCAATAAAGTTACCCCACCCCACCCTACCCTATTGGGGGGGGGGGGCAGCATTTCCTCACCTATAAAAATGCCTTCAGCTCTCCGGACGGCGTCAACGGGGTCTGAAGCCTCGTGGATGCTTTCCACCTCGTAACCTGCAGGGGCAAAACACAACAAAGGCTCTGCATGGAATAAACACCAGTTTACCTGTATTAATTGAATACCACTAGGTCTGACATTTAGGCAGATATTAATGTTTTTGTTGAAGGTTTAGTTACTGTTGAATTGTAATGTAATGAGGGAAGCTTGAATACAAAAAACCCCCAAAAACTTTAGTGGAAAAGCCGTTCAGTATAATCAAAATGATTTATAGCAGGGATGTTGTATTGGAATAAATGTGTGTCTAATAAACAACACACACAAGTATATACATGAAAATATAGAAAGGACATAGGAACACATTAGGAACACATGTGACATCTAATTCAATTCACTACAACAGCTCTACCATAAATTCTACTTGTGCAGTTTATACATTTCTCGTTTTTGTTGACATTATCATAAACATGATAGTTCTACTTTGTTTATTATTGAGGTCATAGTGGTTGTTGGTGGTGTAGCTACTGGAGTGCATTATATTGAAAAGTGTTTGTAATATTTTAAAACCCTCATGTTGTTAATGAGGTGGACAAAATATTAGAAAACTGTTATTTTAGTAGAGATATAAAATGTAAAAGTAGAATTGATGGGAGAACTGTTGTATGGATTGCTTTAGAATGAATAGCTCTTCCTAATAAAGTGCTCCATGAGAGTAAATATACTGAACTTACACAGACAAACTAAATATTCAGTACAATACAATACTTGATATTTACTATACTAAATCTACAGACAGATTCTATATAGAAGTTCCTGGACAGGAGTGTGACAAACATTCTCCATTCTTACTTACAATCATAGTAATGACATTAAATGTATTAATATGTTATACAGTAGGGATATCTAGCAGTTATGAAGAGAATATGTCATCTGTTCTGATTAGGTCCTGGTCCCTGTACCTGACACACACACACACACACACACACACACACACACACACACACACACACACACACACACACACACACACACACACACACACACTTACCAAGAGTCTTAAACTTGTCCCTAGCGGTCTTGGTGTAGGCGTCTCTATCATGGAGAGCATAAGGAACAAACAGGACCCTCTTTACATCTCTGAAACACAACGAAAACAAAGTGCATCAATACAACAGTATAGAAATATAGAGACTGAACAGAATAGTCACCAAAGGCAGTTGTACCTGTATGACTGCTGATCTAATGAAATGAAATCTCTGTTTCAGCAGTGAATGGGACTGTTCCATTCACACTTACATGTCAAGTCTCTCCACACCAAACATTTAAATGTATTACTAGACTAAATACAAGCCAACATTATGAGCTCATGTTGATCATATTTAATAAGATAATGATTCTATTAACCTTGGATTACAGCATGAAGTTAAACATATTAAGAATTTTTTTAAAGAATTGTTTGATTAATTAAACTTCCGTTATAAATGTGGCTTGTAATATAGACATGTACGATTGCACAAGTTTGCAGTGCAGCTGATAACGGAAGCTCTTCCTGACTCCTGCTCTGTGTAAACTTTGTACTCCAGTCAGTGAATGGAAGCTGTCACACCACACTTACAAATGTACACACTTACTTTCCGAAGAAGTGAGAGATGTGCTGCTGACAGTGTTCCAGGTACCTGCTGCCGTGCAGGGTGGAGTTAGACACCAGCAAGAGTCTCCTCTTCATCTCTGGACACACACGCACACACACACGCACGCACACGCACGCACACACTTACACACAAACTGACAGAATGACTGAGTTCAGCAGGAGAGGCAGAGACAGCCTGCTG
The DNA here is from genome assembly GCF_963691925.1 of Scomber scombrus. Lineage (NCBI taxonomy): Eukaryota > Metazoa > Chordata > Actinopteri > Scombriformes > Scombridae > Scomber > Scomber scombrus. The sequence continues at coordinate 680,342 of NC_084982.1, read as the reverse complement.
TACAGTCCTCAGGTCCTTCTGTAATCAGCTGATAGCACACCGGTGACGTTTTGTCTTCTTTCCGCTAGTAACACAAATACTTCCGTTCAAATGATTTCAGATTAAAAGTCAACAACACAACTGTAAAACGAAATGAAGAAAAACATTGGATAATCATAGTTTCTGTCAGTGGTGTTTCTATTCTGACTGTATTTAAATCAATACAAATAAATGATGAACAGTTTAGAAAGAACAGGGCAATAAAGGAGAAAAAGAAAATAATCAGAGCAAATGAAATGAAGGCAGATTTTACAGACTCACTCTTTGAAACTTGTTTTCATTTTTATGACAAAAAATGACTAACTGAATATTAATATATATAGTCAGTACTTCACTCCAACTAAACCCATGGCCAGTGTTAGGGAGACTTAAACTACATGTAGTTGAACTACATAGCTTAACTACATTTAGCTGTAACTTGCTGGCAGTTAAACTACATTCATATTTTGTGCTGGGTCAAGTATTTCAACTACTTTTTGGGTCATTTTTTGTAGTTAAACTCAATTTACAAACTATAATTTTGGCCAATAACATGAAATATGTTTTATTTAAAAAAGACCTATATAATATAATATATTCATATATGTCATGACATGCCAACATTGTTGTTCAAGACTCACCGATCTAGAATATATCTGCCTCTTTGTATTATTTATTACATTTTATGTTGACTGATTTACATTTCTGATTTACATGTGGGTATTGGGGTAGGATTTTAATTTTCTCTTTATATTACCCAACATATGACAGCTTTTTTTCTTTAAAAAAATCAAACTGAGTTGAGAGGCATAATTCTGCATGTGAATTTTTTGTAGGCTATTATATTTAGTTTCATATACACCACATGTTGATTTACACGCTCAGTTAAATGAGTATAATGAGTATCAGTAGATGCTAAAGCTTCTTTTTTTAGCTGTAGTTTTACAAACTACATTTCTCCAGGGGTAGAAATGTAGTTTGTTCAAACTACTGTCAGGCTGAACTACATGTAGTTTTACAAGCTATGCTTGCAAAGTAGCTTCCCCAACGCTGCCCATGGCTTTAAGTTAGATATTTGTGTAGTTTTGATTTTATAAGACCCCAATAATGTTCATTGTAATTTATTTTCCTTTTACATTTAACACGTAGCTGCAGGGTTTGACACCTTGTTTTGGTGCTATAACTGTATATTATTTTCTAAAAGAGGATTTTAACAATAAAGAAAAACTAATGTTGTTTCAGTTTAGAGTCCAGTCATCTGAGTGAAGTTACAGCATGTGACCAGCAGCCAGCAGCAGCACACTACTCAAATCAAACTGTGTGAGCATCACTAACAGTATCTGGTAGGAGAGTATCACTGACCTCTCTGTCATTTAGTCCAAAGTTGATTTTGAACCATCAGGTAATTCATAAATAACAATGCATCATATTCCATTAGGTCATGGTGAGCTTTGAATATAAAAGGTGAATCTACAAGTACAAGTAAGTTTACAGCTGTCACATCGAGGAGCAACCAGCATTCCCTCTGAAATACAGTGGATGACAAGCTGGTAACCTCACCAACTCCTGTTACTTAGCTGCTAAATGCTCCACTATATGCACCATGCTGAGCAGGTAGTGTCCAGAGTGTTTTTAGAGCAGTTTGATGCCTGCTGCTGTGGCTGCAAATGACACCATGAAAGCAACAAAACTGAACCAAAACATTGAAATCAGAACAATGAGCTAGAGGAAGCTCTTTTATAGTTCACATAGTCATGTGATCCATTGTTAATATCATAATACTGGTTATGGTCAGTAAATGTATAACTTTCCACCTCTGCATAGGCTGATCATTTGGTGATGGTGATTAAAGGTTTGATTGGATGGTGGAGCTTATAGTAAAATATAAAATGGACTTTGGTTGAATCATAAGACCATGAGGACAAATGCAAAATAGAAAGAGAAATAAAAGATAAAAATAGAAACAAACAGTTCTAATGTATCATTGTGTGTGGCTGTGTGAAGCTTTTGTCTTCAGCTCACTGATCCCCCATATCACTGTGCTTTCATCATAATCTGACTAATGAGCTGGAATAAGCCTGTTACTGGTCACCATCTCTCTCTCTATTTCAATTTGACTTTGCTTTATTGGTGTGCAGTGTAGCTGAATACAGCTGTGTTGCAAATACATATAAAGACAATTCATGGATAAAGAATATGAACGCAAAAACATACAATAAAATACAAACTGGTTATTTAAAAAGAATAATGAGAAGTGAAAATAATGTATGATGATTGTATAGTTTGTCCCATGTCATCCCAGTACATATGTTCTCATTCTCTTCTCATTCAGGTCATTTTTGTGTCAGTTGTGAGTGTTTTTTATGGTACAAAACAGTATATACAGTAATATAGTAGCCTACGTTTTAAACTATATTATCATACATACAGTATATTTTATAGAATATAAAAGTATACTGATCTCTTCTTGTTTTCAACAACACTAAATTACACTGCCCATTTGATACTGTTGCTTTGCCGATTAAGTTGTTCATGTAATGTAATGTAAACTATCGCCAACGCTAAAACTACTGTTTCCATGTTGTCTGTTTAATGTTTCAAGCTAGTTAGGTCTACCCTGTAGTATTATATTACAGTATACTGTAGGTGATGAATAAGAATTTCATTTAATAATAAAAACACTTTAATTGCAACTAGGCTATAACAGCTTGGATACTTACTAGGCTATAGAAAAGCATGGTACATAAATATATGCAAATATTTGGCTCTATGCTTTAAGTTTATTTATTTAATTTACATTTTTTAAAATGTATTTGTAAAAGGATCATGTACAATATTAAACATTTGCCATTTAATGTAGTGTACCAGACTAAACTTAAAGCTAATTTACATCTGTGGTCCCTTGTTTTTCAAACAGTATGTTTCACTTTTACAAAAGAAAAGGAATTGAGGATGAGGAAGTGTGGCTGCAGTGTAAGAGCAAGACAGAGTAACAAAGTATAATTAATTAATATCATATACTCCAGCTTGAAGAGTCACCCTGAGTAACAGCCATGACAGCAGAAACACACATGTGGAATCAGACCTGCTCCTCAGTGGAAACACACTGGCAGAGAGGCAACAGCTGTGGGCGGGGCTAAATCACATCTGGATGAAAAACATCTGGAGTTCTCTCTCTGCATACATGAGCGTCCCTCCGTTGCTCCAGTGGCCGAAGACCGACCGACAGACCGAGCGCCTGTGTGTTTTTCCGGCTGACTTTGCCCGCAGATGATGGCTCGGTGCTGGACGTTTTGGGCCGGGATCGTCGTCCTTCTGACTGTCTGTGAGTGTTGCCTGTTCTCTGGTTCTCTCTGAGTCTTCTTTCTATTCCTCCGAGCTGTTTGCGGATTTTCGGAGGGCCGGACAGAAGGGATGGAGTGGGGGAAGACGATTTGTTTTGGAGAAATCTGAGGGTGGAAATGTTGAAATAGTAGTTGAGCCTAAAGACTATCTGACGACCCAGATGTCACGGCAGTCCTGCGTCAATTTCTTTCTTTAGGTTCTTTCTTTCTTTTTCTGGCTAAAAGGCTACATTGAGTGTTTGATAGTGGCAGGCCCTGGAGTAAAATCATTTTTGTTTCTGAAGTTTGATTAACTAAACTTTTTTACAAAGGGAGCCAACTCTGGACTATTTTACAGTTGTTGAAAAAAGTTAAGATCCTTTACTTCACTAAAAGCAGCAATACTAGGCTACTGTTTAAAATAGCCTACTTCACTTCAAGTAAAAGTCCTGCATTCAAAATGTTACTTAAGAAAAGCAACAATATTTATTGTACTTCAAATATCAAAAGTACTCACCTTGCAGAATGTCCCCTGTCAGTGCTATACTACTATGTTAGATCATTACTATAGATGCATTAACATATAAGCAGTGCTTTAATGTGGAAATAATAGCATCTTTATATAGTCAGATAATTACATTAGTAACAGCTGCATCATATTTTATGAAATGATCACAAGAAATCTTCTGTCAAACCAGTGAAAGTAAGACACTTATTTCTGAAATGTAGTGAAGTGTAAAGTTTCTATTAAATGGAAAAAAACTTGAATTGTGATTATCTCTAACTTGGAGCTTAGTCCTACACACTAAAAATCACACTAACACAGTTGTTGGTTAATGTAACCCAAAAAGCCACTCAAAAAAATGTTTGTTTATTGTTTTTGTTTTTTTAAAATCTTTAAACAGTTCTCTGTACAAACAATATATTGTACCCTTAGGTGTGAGTCCACATTTGTGCCGTCATCGCCTTGAAAAAAAGCTAAATTAAGCTGCAAATATTTACCCAAAGAGCGTAATCTCCCAGGAAATTCATTCTTATCAGTTGGTTTTGTGATTCAACTGCTCAACTGTTGTTTTTTTCTTCTGTGAGCAAAGTCAGTCAGAAGAGTGAATAAGTAGTTTGTATAAAAATGTGTTTCCTGAATTTGATTTCCTGACAAAAGAGTGTGTGAGTGCAGAAATACCGTTAATACAACTGTGTAGTAGCTGAGAAGTATAAAAACTGTGTAAACATCTCTGATCCCTTGAAGTTACACTGGCAAGCTCAGGTTTTGCCATGAGGCTTACATTTAGTAAGCAAGCAGTAAGAATCCATGCTCTGGTCAGATATATACTGGACCAATCACTACAACCACCACACACCGACAAATCATTCATTTCTACAAAAGGTTGATAATTAACCTCCTGTTGGAACAAAACCAAAACAAACCACAATTAATATTAATACATTAATATTCAGTTAGTATGTTTTACTTTTGCAGACACAGTTTCTGTACCATCTTTGACTTACAGTATATACTACTTTACCATTTTATGTGTGCTCACTTTCAGTTTCACCTTTGAAAAGACCATTTTAGTAGTCCATTCTAAAGATTGCCGTTTTTCTGTCTCACTGACACATACATCTTTAACTAGCATTACCATTTTAAGATGGCAGTAAGTTCATTTGTTTTAATTTGGGTGTTAAAATGTAGGTCTGAGTCCATGACTTCACCAAGATTCCTGGCTTGGTTTGTGGTCTTCAGTATCAGTGATGTATGGAATTTGAGAAGTGTCAGCTCAGTTAGCCCAAACTAACTGTTAGCTTGCTAGTTAGCCAGGAGCCTCATCACTGGCAAATAACCCGAACATGCTAACATTAGTTCCTGTGAAATACTTGGTTTATAAGAAGATATGCTGAAAACTAATTAATCAGCAAATCCTCTTGAAGCTCTACATCTGACAAAGGGCAATTAGTACATTAACGAGAATACTGACATAATACTACAATTCAAAGGATAAAGTCCTAAGGGTACATCATCTGGGAACTATGACTGTCTTTACACAATTTAGTGTCAGTCCATCCTGTACATGTGGAGATATTTTACTTGAGAAGTGTACAAATTTGACCTCAAGGTGGTGTTAGATGTAATGTCAGATGGTCACCAAAGTCATTAATCATGGGCAAGTTGGAAATCTACCAAATCTCATGGCACTCGATGTTATTTCAGTTTGGACCAACTGACCAACATTGTCAACAAATGTCAAGCCAAAGCCACAAAAACGTATTTCTACAAATGAACAGTGGTAAGTTCAAATAATGTAACAACGCCCATGATAGAAATAACATATGAGAAACACATTAGGCTGTATAATGAGATTTGTTACCAACAACACAGTTTTAGCTAGCTTAGGAGATAATTAACAAAGTAACAAACTGAAAAAATGAACTAATGAGTAAGTGATGAAATTTTCGATTCTCCTGCAGCAGTTACAAAACACAATCAGATGTTCACGAATATGGCCGCCAAATGAGGAAGAGTTGCAGTATGATGGTAGAAATGTTCCAGTAAATGACTACAACATTTCTACAAGTCCATTTTCATAATCAGTATTTATGTATTTATTTACTTCTGCTGCTTGTCTTCCCGTCTAGATTCTGCATGCCAAAAGATCAGCGCTCACACTCACCTTACCTCTACTATTCTAGTTCCAGCCTCTCCACCAGATGTTGGAACTTGGCTGCAGGGATTTGCTACAAGAGCATTAGCAAGGTCCAACACAGATGTTGGGTGATAAGTTCTGGCTCACAGTCAGTGCTCCAGTTCATCCTAAAGGTGTCGGTCAGTGCTCTGTGTAAGTCAGTCAAGTTCTTCCTCAGAAACCTGGCGAAACCATATTGTTTATGGAGCTGCCTTTGTATACGGGGACTTTGTCATGTTGAGACAGGAATGGCCTTCCCTAAAGTTGGAAGCCCTGCTTTAGCATTAAGATTTCACTTTATTGGGACCCTGAGAAACAGCCCCAGATCAAAAGTACACAATAACATGTGTTGTATGGAATATAATAAACACATACCATACAGAGAATGACATGACTCAACTTGGATCAGATTGCTATCTTTGGATGCATTGCTAAGATAAGTATGTATGGGCATGCTGATGTAAGCACTGAGCTTCAAGTTGTTGACCAGTGAAATAGAAACAATTGGCAGGAAAGTTGGATGATTGCAGATTTAAAGCGTGGTCAGATCAGTATTCAAAACTGCAAAACTGTGCTGTGATATCAATTAATATCAATGGAATTGCTTCTCTCATGGAGGTGCAAATGTGCGCCATTGTGTCCAATAGCAAGTTATCCTCACAGTATTTTGGGGGAACAGAGAGTCAGAGTCCAAAATTGGGTCGTTTTAACATTGTAGCTTATTAGCTGTGTGTCACCATCCAGATTTATTGAACATGATATATCGGAGAAAACTGCTCCACAAAATGAATGGTTTGCAAATGATGATGGTACAAATGTGCCTTTTGGGTGAACTTAATGTTATATTAGAGCTCAATCTAACAAGCTTGTTATTTTGAAGAGCTTTTATCCCTCTTTAATACGTCTTTATTGAATGAAATGATGTGAAATCCTGGGAACAAAGTGCCAGTGGAGAGTACATGGCCTAGTAAAGAGAAAACTGATAGAGACTCAGAGCAATTGTGATTGACTAGAGCTGCATGTAAGTGTGTCAGAGCCAGGACACACAGCTTGCACCAGCATGTGTGCGTCGCGGAACCTCTTGATTTCCATTTCCATATTAACAGATTACAGCAGCAACACAGCTCACATGACCCACCATCATCTAGAGTTTTGGGGGTCTCGCCTATTTTTTCATGGTTTTCAGATAAAGTAGACTATGAAAATAATCTTTTGTCATATTGACATTACACAAGCAACATTACACCTTTCACTATTGTTTCAATGTCATTATCTGAAAAAAATAAGTTTCACCCCTGTGGGTCAGCCTACATGATGCACACCAGGGCAGGAAGGCTCTCTGTTGGGTAACTCCAGTGCAGAGAGTCAGTGACACCCGGAGCTTCTTTCCTGCTCACCTTCTGTGATATTATTTCAAACCAGGACTCCTGCCAGTTGTTCTACTTGTTTTCAGATAGAGATTTGGTGTAGTTATTTTCCGTATTTGTTGTCAGCAGTTTCCCTCCTGACAGTTCATTGTTGGAGTGTGACTTATTTGGACAACATGTCATCTGGAGAGATTTTCTTCAAGCAATGACAGTGGGGCTTTAACTAATGGAATAATCAACACAATCAATTCTGTGTGAGGAGTGTAGTGGCTGACACAGAAAGCCCTTTTCACTTCACATATGATTATGTACTTTTCACAATTAAGCAGGTGCTTGTCAACTATTTTTCTGTCTAAACTCAATATAAATTACATTTAAAATGAAATGATATGACGGCCATTCTAAACTCTATTTAGAATGATAGGCTGGCAGTAGCAGCGCTGTCTGTGTCGA
>NC_084981.1:31090788-31095048 GCF_963691925.1 Scomber scombrus | reverse complement strand
TGCAGTAACTATGTAGTAACTATGCAGTAACTATGCAGTAACTATGCAGTAACTATGCAGTAACTATGTATTAACTATGCAGTAACTATGCAGTAACTATGCAGTAACTATGCAGTAACTATGCAGTAACTATGCAGTAACTATACAGTAACTATGCAGTAACTACGTAGTAACTATGTAGTAACTATGCAGTAACTATGCGGTAACTACGAGGTAACTATGCAGTAACTATGCAGTAACTATTTAGTAACTATGCGGTAACTATGTAGTAACTATGCAGTAACTATGCAGTAACTATGCAGTAACTATGCAGTAACTATGTAGTAACTATGCAGTAACTTTGCAATAAATATGCAGTAACTATGCAGTAACTACGTAGTAACTATGCAGTAACTATGCAGTAACTATGCAGTAACTATGCAGTAACTATGCAGTAACTTTGCAGTAACTATGTAGTAACTATGCAGTAAATATGCAGTAAATATGCAGTAACTATGTGGTAACTACGCAGTAACTTTGCAGTAACTATGCAGTAACTATGCAGTAAATATGCAGTAACTATGCAGTAACTATGCAGTAACTACGCAGTAACTATGCAGTAACTATGCAGTAACTATGCAGTAACTATGTAGTAACTATGCAGTAACTATGCAGTAAATATGCAGTAACTATGCAGTAACTATGCAGTAACTATGCAGTAACTATGTATTAACTATGCAGTAACTATGCAGTAACTATGCAGTAACTATGTAGTAAACTATGTAGTAACTATGCAGTAACTATGTAGTAACTATGCAGTAACTATGCAGTAACTATGCAGTAACTATGTAGTAACTATGTGGTAACTATGCAGTAACTATGCAGTAACTATGTAGTAACTATGTAGTAACTATGCAGTAACTATGCAGTAACTATGTAGTAACTATGTAGTAACTATGTAGTAACTATGCAGTAACTATGCAGTAACTATGTAGTAACTATGTAGTAACTATGCAGTAACTATGCAGTAACTATGTAGTAACTATGCAGTAACTATGTAGTAACTATGCAGTAACTATGCAGTAACTATGTAGTAACTATGCAGTAACTATGTAGTAACTATGCAGTAACTATGCAGTAACTATGTAGTAACTATGTAGTAACTATGCAGTAACTATGCAGTAACTATGTATTAACTATGCAGTAACTATGCAGTAACTATGTAGTAACTATGTAGTAACTATGCAGTAACTATGTAGTAACTATGCAGTAACTATGTAGTAACTATGTAGTAACTATGCAGTAACTATGTAGTAACTATGTAGTAACTATGCAGTAACTATGCAGTAACTATGCAGTAACTATGCAGTAACTATGTAGTAACTATGTAGTAACTATGCAGTAACTATGTAGTAACTATGCAGTAACTATGCAGTAACTATGCAGTAACTATGCAGTAACTATGTATTAACTATGCAGTAACTATGTAGTAAATATGCAGTAACTATGCAGTAACTATGCAGTAACTATGCAGTAACTATGTAGTAACTATGTATTAACTATGCAGTAACTATGCAGTAACTATGTAGTAACTATGTAGTAACTATGCAGTAACTATGCAGTAACTATGTATTAACTATGCAGTAACTATGCAGTAACTATGCAGTAACTATGTAGTAACTATGTAGTAACTATGCAGTAACTATGTATTAACTATGCAGTAACTATGCAGTAACTATGTAGTAACTATGCAGTAACTATGCAGTAACTATGTAGTAACTATGTATTAACTATGCAGTAACTATGCAGTAACTATGTAGTAACTATGTAGTAACTATGCAGTAACTATGCAGTAACTATGCAGTAACTATGCAGTAACTATGCAGTAACTATGCAGTAACTATGTAGTAACTATGTATTAACTATGCAGTAACTATGCAGTAACTATGTAGTAACTATGTAGTAACTATGCAGTAACTATGCAGTAACTATGTAGTAACTATGTAGTAACTATGCAGTAACTATGCAGTAACTATGTAGTAACTATGTATTAACTATGCAGTAACTATGTAGTAAATATGCAGTAACTATGTAGTAAATATGCAGTAACTATGCAGTAACTATGCAGTAACTATGCAGTAACTATGTAGTAACTATGTATTAACTATGCAGTAACTATGCAGTAACTATGTAGTAACTATGTAGTAACTATGCAGTAACTATGCAGTAACTATGTATTAACTATGCAGTAACTATGCAGTAACTATGCAGTAACTATGTAGTAACTATGTAGTAACTATGCAGTAACTATGTATTAACTATGCAGTAACTATGCAGTAACTATGTAGTAACTATGCAGTAACTATGCAGTAACTATGTAGTAACTATGTATTAACTATGCAGTAACTATGCAGTAACTATGTATTAACTATGCAGTAACTATGTAGTAACTATGTATTAACTACGCAGTAACTATGTATTAACTATGCAGTAACTATGCAGTAACTATGTATTAACTATGCAGTAACTATGTAGTAACTATGTAGTAACTATGCAGTAACTATGTATTAACTATGCAGTAACTATGCAGTAACTATGCAGTAACTATGCAGTAACTATGCAGTAACTATGTATTAACTATGCAGTAACTATGCAGTAACTATGTAGTAACTATGTAGTAACTATGTAGTAACTATGCAGTAACTATGCAGTAACTATGTATTAACTATGCAGTAACTATGCAGTAACTATGCAGTAACTATGTATTAACTATGTAGTAACTTTGCAGTAACTATGCAGTAACTATGTATTAACTATGCAGTAACTATGCAGTAACTATGTAGTAACTATGCAGTAACTATGCAGTAACTATGTATTAACTATGCAGTAACTATGTATTAACTATGCAGTAACTATGCAGTAACTATGCAGTAACTATGTATTAACTATGCAGTAACTATGTAGGAACTATGCAGTAACTATGCAGTAACTATGCAGTAAATATGCAGTAACTATGCTGTAACTATGCTGTAACTATGTATTAACTATGCAGTAACTATGTGGTAACTACGCAGTAACTTTGCAGTGACTATGCAGTAACTATGCAGTAACTATGCAGTAACTATGCAGTAAATATGCAGTAACTATGCAGTAACTATGTAGTAACTATGCAGTAACTATGCAGTAACTATGCAGTAACTATGTATTAACTATGCAGTAACTATGTATTAACTATGCAGTAACTATGCAGTAACTATGCAGTAAATATGCAGTAACTATGCAGTAACTATGTAGTAACTATGCAGTAACTATGCAGTAACTATGTAGTAACTATGCAGTAACTATGTATTAACTATGCAGTAACTATGCAGTAACTATGCAGTAACTATGCAGTAACTATGTATTAACTATGCAGTAACTATGCAGTAACTATGCAGTAACTATGCAGTAACTATGCAGTAACTATGTATTAACTATGCAGTAACTATGTAGTAACTATGCAGTAACTATGCAGTAACTATGCAGTAACTATGTAGTAACTATGCAGTAACTATGCAGTAACTATGCAGTAACTATGTATTAACTATGCAGTAACTATGCAGTAACTATGCAGTAAATATGCAGTAAATATGCAGTAACTATGCAGTAACTATGTAGTAACTATGCAGTAACTATGTAGTAACTATGTAGTAACTATGTAGTAACTATGTGGTAACTACGCAGTAACTATGAAGTAACTATGCAGTAACTATGCAGTAACTATGTAGTAACTATGCAGTAACTATGCAGTAACTATGCAGTAACTATGTATTAACTATGCAGTAACTATGCAGTAACTATGCAGTAACTATGTAGTAACTATGAAGTAACTATGCAGTAACTATGCAGTAACTATGTAGTAACTATGCAGTAACTATGCAGTAACTATGCAGTAACTATGCAGTAACTATGCAGTAACTATGTATTAACTATGCAGTAACTATGCAGTAACTATGTATTAACTATGCAGTAACTATGCAGTAACTATGCAGTAACTATGCAGTAAATATGCAGTAACTATGCAGTAACTATGTATTAACTATGCAGTAACTATGCAGTAACTATGTATTAACTATGCAGTAACTATGCAGTAACTATGCAGTAACTATGCAGTAAATATGCAGTAACTATGCAGTAACTATGTATTAACTATGCAGTAACTATGCAGTAACTATGCAGTAAATATGTATTAACTATGCAGTAACTACGCAGTAACTTTGCAGTGACTATGCAGTAACTATG
>NC_084981.1:31055788-31080788 GCF_963691925.1 Scomber scombrus | reverse complement strand
TAGATTATAGATTATAGATGATAGATTATAGATGATAGATGATAGATTATAGATTATAGATTATAGATGATAGATGATAGATTATAGATTATAGATTATAGATGATAGATGATAGATTATAGATGATAGATTATAGATTATAGATTATAGATTATAGATGATAGATGATAGATTATAGATGATAGATTATAGATTATAGATGATAGATTATAGATTATAGATTATAGATTATAGATGATAGATGATAGATTATAGATGATAGATTATAGATGATAGATTATAGATTATAGATTATAGATTATAGATGATAGATTATAGATGATAGATTATAGATGATAGATTATAGATTATAGATGATAGATGATAGATTATAGATTATAGATTATAGATTATAGATGATAGATGATAGATTATAGATTATAGATGATAGATGATAGATGATAGATTATAGATTATAAATTATAGATTATAGATGATAGATTATAGATGATAGATTATAGATGATAGATGATAGATGATAGATGATAGATTATAGATGATAGATTATAGATGATAGATTATAGATTATAGATGATAGATTATAGATTATAGATTATAGATTATAGATGATAGATTATAGATGATAGATGATAGATTATAAATGATAGATTATAGATTATAGATTATAGATTATAGATTATAGATGATAGATGATAGATGATAGATTATAGATTATAGATTATAGATGATAGATTATAGATGATAGATTATAGATTATAGATTATAGATTATAGATGATAGATTATAGATGATACATTATAGATTATAGAATATAGATTATAGATGATAGATTATAGATTATAGATTATAGATTATAGATGATACATTATAGATTATAGAATATAGATGATAGATTATAGATTATAGATGATAGATTATAGATGATAGATTATAGATTATAGATTATAGATTATAGATGATAGATTATAGATTATAGATGATAGATGATAGATGATAGATTATAGATGATAGATTATAGATTATAGATGATAGATGATAGATTATAGATGATAGATTATAGATTATAGATTATAGATTATAGATGATAGATTATAGATTATAGATTATAGATGATAGATGATAGATTATAGATTATAGATGATAGATTATAGATTATAGATTATAGATGATAGATTATAGATGATAGATTATAGATGATAGATGATAGATTATAGATTATAGATGATCTGTAGTGAAGCTGTTGCTCCTGCTGGTGATTTTTGGTAACACAAACTTCTTCTTCATACCATGAAGCAGTTCTGAGTCATTGGGTGAAATGAGACTTTGGACATTTGATTCATCAGAACCAGAACTTGTCAGGAAGTGGGAACCTTCATGAGGGGAAATCACCTCCTTCCTCCTTCTCACCTCAAACAGTGTCAGTGTGTGATCGCCCAATCAAATGAAACTGTATGTGTTTGTGTTCCAGCTCACGGTCCGTACATTCAAATCATCGAGGAGCCCAAACAGGTGAGATCACTTCCTGTCACACTAAAAATGACTCATCAAAATATGAAATCACAGTTAACATTTATAATGTCTACTTCAGTAACGCAATATCAACCCTCTGCTGTTACAGTATCAATACATTTACACACACACACACACACACACACACACACTCAGGTGATTTCCCTGGTCATGTTGATCCACGTCTTATTGTGACAGTCACTTCCTGTAATCCAGGGTTTTCCCATCAGTCATAACAACACGGGACAGACTGAGTGACTGAGTGACTGAGTGACTGAGTGACTGAGTGATGGGAGTTTCTGGTCACATGACTTCAGTGACAGACTGACTAACTGTTTGTGTTCTCAGAGGGGATTTCGTTTCCGTTATGAGTGCGAGGGTCCGTCCCACGGTGGGCTGCCAGGGGCCTCCAGCGAGAAGAACAGGAGGACCTACCCAACCGTGAAGGTGGGCAACATGTCAACAACCACACAGCAACATGTCAACAACCACACAGCAACATGTCAACAACCACACAGCAACATGTCAACAACCACACAGCAACATGTCAACAACCACACAGCAACATGTCAACAACCACACAGCAACATGTCAACAACCACACAGCAACATGTCAACAACCACACAGCAACATGTCAACAACCACACAGCAACATGTCAACAACCACACAGCAACATGTCAACAACCACACAGCAACATGTCAACAACAGAGCTAAACGTCTTTAGCTCTTTAACAGGAAGAACACAGTAACTGTTCTTAGATCAGTTAGTTTCTTTGGATCCAAACATTAAAGATAAATATATTAAAATGATCAGCAGTGTTTTAACACATCGTCCCAAAAGCTTCAATAAGTTTCCGTTTCTTAAACTCGTCTTTATTTCAGACGTTGTTGAGTGTTGTTATCTGTTTGATATGAAATGATAATATTTCCTGTCTCGTCACGTTTCAGATTAATAACTATGTGGGTAACGCCCGTGTGGAGGTGCAGCTGGTGACGCACACCGAACCCCCCCAGGTCCACGCTCACAGTCTGGTGGGGCGACACTGCACCGAGAAGGGAACCTGCACGCTGGACGTCGGCCCCAACGACCTCACCGCCTCGTCAGTATCCAATCAGAGCACTGTATTCATCCAATCAGAGCGCTGCATTCATCCAATCAGAGTTCTGCATTCATCCAATCAGAGTTCTGCATTCATCCAATCAGAGCTCTGCATTCATCCAATCAGAGCGCTGCATTCATCCAATCAGAGCTCTGCATTCAGCCAATCAGAGCTCTGCATTCAGCCAATCAGAGCTCTGCATTCACCCAATCAGAGCGCTGCATTCATCCAATCAGAGCTCTGCATTCATCCAATCAGAGCGCTGCATTCATCCAATCAGAGCTCTGCATTCAGCCAATCAGAGCTCTGCATTCAGCCAATCAGAGCTCTGCATTCACCCAATCAGAGCTCTGCATTCACCCAATCAGAGCTCTGCATTCAGCCAATCAGAGTGCTGCATTCATCCAATCAGAGTGCTGCATTCATCCAATCAGAGTGCTGCATTCATCCAATCACAGTGCTGCATTCATCCAATCAGAGCTCTGCATTCATCCAATCACAGTGCTGCATTCAGCCAATCAGAGTGCTGCATTCATCCAATCAGAGTGCTGCATTCATCCAATCAGAGCTCTGTATTCAGCCAATCAGAGCTCTGCATTCATCCAATCAGAGCTCTGTATTCAGCCAATCAGAGCTCTGCATTCATCCAATCAGAGCTCTGCATTCATCCAATCAGAGCTCTGTATTCAGTCAATCAGAGCTCTGCATTCATCCAATCAGAGCTCTGCATTCAGCCAATCAGAGCTCTGCATTCAGCCAATCAGAGCTCTGCATTCACCCAATCAGAGCTCTGCATTCATCCAATCAGAGCTCTGTATTCAGCCAATCAGACCTCTGCATTCATCCAATCAGAGTGCTGCATTCATCCAATCACAGTGCTGCATTCATCCAATCAGAGCACTGTATTCATCCAATCACAGTGCTGCATTCATCCAATCAGAGCTCTGCATTCATCCAATCAGAGCTCTGCATTCAGCCAATCAGAGCTCTGTATTCAGCCAATCAGAGCTCTGCATTCATCCAATAACAGTGCTGCATTCATCCAATCAGAGTGCTGCATTCATCCAATCACAGTGCTGCATTCATCCAATCACAGTGCTGCATTCATCCAATCACAGTGCTGCATTCATCCAATCAGAGCTCTGCATTCATCCAATCAGAGCTCTGCATTCATCCAATCAGAGCTCTGTATTCAGCCAATCAGAGCTCTGTATTCAGCCAATCAGAGCTCTGCATTCATCCAATCAGGAGAACAGAACAAAAGAAATGATTGGTTGATTAATTGATAATGATCAGATCACATATCAATAAGGAATATGACTAAGAGTGAAACCTCTGAGGAGAGAAATGATTCATAACAGAGAAAAAGTTCAAACTTTACAAAACATGAAGTTTGATTAAAAGCTGGAATATGAAAGTGAGATTATTCAGATGAAATACATTTATACAGGAAATGACTCATTCAACACATTTATGTTTTGTGTTGCAGGTTCAGTAATCTGGGAATTCTTCACGTTACCAAGAAAGGAGTCGTTGAGATTCTGTGTAGAAGACTGAAAGAAGAGAGGAAGAGACAGAAAGGGCCTCACAGTGCTCTCTCAGGTAACTGTTATTACTATAGTGTTATTATAGTGTTATTATAGTGTTATTATAGTGTTATTATAGTGTTACTATAGTGTTATTACTATAGTGTTATTATAGTGTTATTATAGTGTTACTATAGGGTTATTATAGTGTTACTATAGTGTTATTATAGTGTTATTACTATAGTGTTATTATAGTGTTATTATAGTGTTACTATAGTGTTATTATAGGGTTATTATAGTGTTACTATAGTGTTATTATAGGGTTATTATAGTGTTATTATAGTGTTATTATAGTGTTATTACTATAGTGTTATTATAGTGTTATTACTATAGTGTTATTATAGTGTTATTATAGTGTTATTATAGTGTTATTATAGGGTTATTATAGTGTTATTACTATAGTGTTACTATAGTGTTATTATAGTGTTATTATAGTGTTACTATAGGGTTATTATAGTGTTATTATAGTGTTACTATAGTGTTATTATAGTGTTATTATAGTGTTATTACTATAGTGTTATTATAGTGTTATTATAGTGTTACTATAGTGTTATTATAGTGTTATTATAGTGTTATTACTATAGTGTTATTATAGTGTTATTACTATAGTGTTATTATAGTGTTATTATAGTGTTACTATAGTGTTATTATAGTGTTATTATAGTGTTATTACTATAGTGTTATTATAGTGTTATTACTATAGTGTTATTATAGTGTTATTATAGTGTTACTATAGTGTTATTATAGTGTTATTATAGTGTTACTATAGTGTTATTATAGTGTTATTACTATAGTGTTATTATAGTGTTACTATAGTGTTATTATAGTGTTATTATAGTGTTATTACTATAGTGTTATTATAGTGTTACTATAGTGTTATTATAGTGTTATTATAGTGTTACTATAGTGTTATTATAGTGTATATATATTATAGTATTATAGTGAAGCATGTAAGACTGCAGCTCTGTCTCCTGGTCTGGACTCTGGGTTGTCATGGGTTTGGGTCGATGAATTCGGCCATATTTCTAGATATGAGAGCAGCTCCGTCCAAAGTGGGATGTATGCCGTCTCTCCTAATCAGACCCACATCATTATCTGGACACCACCTCGACAACCAGCGGTTAAATGATGACATGCGGCTATACATGTCATCACTGATCAGATTAGGCCCAGAGAAAACTACGGAGTCCGACATTGTTTTAGCAAATGTACACACCGACTCAACATTAATTTTAGTGACCTCCGATTGGCGTAATCGGAGGTCATTTCCACCGGCATGAATGATAATCTTACTGTATCTATGTTTATCCATAGCCAGCAGTTTTAAAGTTGACTCTATGTCGCCCGCTCTGGCCCCAGGAATACATTTGACTATGGTCCCTGGTGTCGCTAATTTCACGTTTCTGACTATGGAGCTACCAATGATCAGAGTCTGTTCCTCAGCAGGTGTGTTGCTGAGTGGGGAGAATCTGTTTGAAACATGAAGTGGTTGGTGGTGAACCGTGGGCTTCTGTTTGGGGCTATGCTTCCTTCGATTAGTCACCCACCTGCCCTGGTTTCCCAGCTGCTTGAGAGCTACCGGGGGATTAGCAGCTATGCTAACACTGGCTGCAGGACGGCTCGCACCGGTTACTGGGGCCTGGCTAATAACTGGAGCTAGCTGGCTATCCTTGGTGCGGAGCCGCGTTTCTAACTCACTAAGCCTCGCCTCCAAAACTGCAAACAGACTACACTTAGTACAAGTATCATTACCGTCAAAGGAGGCAGAGGAGTAGCTAAACATGTGACACACCGAGCAAGATAGAGCAGAAGAGTGAGAAGAGGGGAGAGAAGCCATGGCTAACCGCTAACCAAGATTAGCTGTGGAGCTAACCGGAGCTAACAATAGAGCTAAAGCAACAGAAGTTTAAAACTGTGGGTTTTAAGAGATAAAAGCAAGAAGCGCTTTAAACCAAACAAACGTATGCTTAAGTGTACAATTAATAAGTATCAACAGGAATTAAGAATATATAAAAGTTAGCGGAGTAGAGAGCAGAGACGCTAACGCTAACAGTACACAGTAACACAGACGGTAACAGGAAGTGACGGAATACGCTTACCGGAAACTACGTGATCACCTGTACTTTCTGTCAGACAGTAAAGTACTAGTACCTCTAACTGTACTACAGTAAAGTACTAATACCTGTAACTGTACTACAGTAAAGTACTAGTACCTGTAACTGTACTACAGTAAAGTACTAGTACCTGTAACTGTACTACAGTAAAGTACTAGTACCTCTAACTGTACTA
This sequence comes from Scomber scombrus, assembly GCF_963691925.1. Taxonomy (NCBI): domain Eukaryota; kingdom Metazoa; phylum Chordata; class Actinopteri; order Scombriformes; family Scombridae; genus Scomber; species Scomber scombrus. The sequence continues at coordinate 31,074,301 of NC_084981.1, read as the reverse complement.
CAGTAAAGTACTAGTACCTCTAACTGTACTACAGTAAAGTACTAGTACCTCTAACTGTACTACAGTAAAGTACTAGTACCTCTAACTGTACTACAGTAAAGTACTAGTACCTCTAACTGTACTGCAGTAAAGTACAAGTACCTCTAACTGTACTGCAGTAAAGTACTAGTACCTCTAACTGTACTGCAGTAAAGTACTAGTACCTGTAACTGTACTACAGTAAAGTACTAGTACCTGTAACTGTACTACAGTAAAGTACTAGTACCTCTAACTGTACTGCAGTAAAGTACTAGTACCTCTAACTGTACTACAGTAAAGTACTAGTACCTCTAACTGTACTACAGTAAAGTACTAGTACCTCTAACTGTACTACAGTAAAGTACAAGTACCTCTAACTGTACTACAGTAAAGTACTAGTACCTCTAACTGTACTACAGTAAAGTACTAGTACCTCAAACTGTACTACAGTAAAGTACTAGTACCTCTAACTGTACTACAGTAAAGTACTAGTACCTCTAACTGTACTACAGTAAAGTACTAGTACCTCTAACTGTACTACAGTAAAGTACTAGTACCTCTAACTGTACTACAGTAAAGTACTAGTACCTCTAACTGTACTACAGTAAAGTACTAGTACCTCTAACTGTACTACAGTAAAGTACTAGTACCTCTAACTGTACTACAGTAAAGTACTAGTACCTCTAACTGTACTACAGTACTGTAGTAAATGAACTTTCCATCAGTACAAAGTGAAGCTTCAGACAGATGGATGAACTGCTGTTTGTCTCCATCAGAGGCAGAGGAGGCGTTCCTGATGAAGTACTGCAGTATTATGCAGTATTATGCAGTACTATGCAGTACTATGCAGTACTATGTAGTATTATGCAGTACTATGCAGTACTATGCAGTATTATGCAGTATTATGCAGTATTATGCAGTATTATGTAGTATTATGCAGTATTATGTAGTATTATGCAGTATTATGCAGTACTATGCAGTACTATGCAGTATTATGCAGTACTATGCAGTACTATGTAGTATTATGTAGTATTATGCAGTATTATGTAGTATTATGCAGTATTATGCAGTATTATGCAGTACTATGCAGTACTATGCAGTATTATGCAGTACTATGCAGTACTATGCAGTACTATGCAGTACTATAAGCAGTATTATGCAGTACTATGCAGTACTATGCAGTACTATGTAGTATTATGCAGTACTATGCAGTACTATGCAGTATTATGCAGTATTATGCAGTATTATGTAGTATTATGCAGTACTATGCAGTATTATGCAGTATTATGCAGTACTATGCAGTATTATGCAGTACTATGCAGTACTATGCAGTACTATGCAGTACTATGCAGTACTATAAGCAGTATGTTGCCCTCTCAGAGGCCGAGGAGGCGTCCCTGCTGAAGGAGGCCAAGGCTTTGGGGAAGGTGATGGATCTGAACATCGTCAGGTTAAAGTTCACAGCTTTCCTTCAGGACAGTAACGGAGGTTTCACCAGAGCTCTGAAACCGGTGGTGTCCAACCCGATCTACGACAGCAGTGAGTCCAACATGAAGCTTTTACTGCACTCACACAATAACTGATCATATTTCATAATGAATGATAAATGATGAATGGATCTGTGTAGAGTCTCCAAACGCTTCCAATCTGAAAATCTCTCGGATGGATAAAACGTGCGGCTCGGTTCTGGGAGGAGACGAGATCTTCCTGCTCTGTGACAAAGTCCAGAAAGGTCAGAACATTTATTTTTATTAATATTAGAACTTTCTCTCATTGTTATTGTTGTTATAACTTCCTCCCATCATGCCTTTGTGCTTGCAGATGACATAGAGATCCGTTTCTACGAGGAGGACGAGGAGGGCGGCTGGGAGGCGTTCGGAGACTTCTCTCCCACTGACGTTCATAAACAGGTAGAAGCAGATATAATATATAATATATAATATCTATATATAATATATATCATCTGACAGGCTGCCCTAACCCTAACCCCGTCTCTGTGAATAAACTGAGTCAGATTCAGTGACTCAGTGTTTCCTTCTTCTTCTGTCCTCAGTACGCCATCGTGTTCAAAACGCCGGCCTATCACAGCGCAGAGATCGAGCGTCCCGTCACTGTGTTCCTGCAGCTGAAGAGGAAGAAGGCCGGCGACCGCAGCGACCCCAAACAGTTCACCTACATCCCACAGGTCCAAGGTCTGAGTTGCATTCACCCTGACCCTGACCCTGACCCTGACCCTGACCCTAACCCTGACCCTAACCCTAACCCTAACCCCTGACCCTAACCCCTAACCCTAACCCCTAACCCTATCCCCTAACCCTAACCCCTGACCCTAACCCTAACCCTAACCCCTAACCCTAACCCCTAACCCTATCCCCTGACCCTAACCCTGACCCTAACCCCTAACCCTGACCCGTTTTTCCCGCAGTGGAAACTTTCAGTCTGAGCTTCTTCACATCATCTTTCACTCTTTCTTTCCACTTCTACTGTTATAAGCTTTACATTTCCCGTGTGTTTCCCCTCCTCGTCTCATCTTCATCTGTTCTCGCAGACAAAGAGGAGGTGATGAGGAAGAAGCAGAAGCCACTGCCTCACTATGAGCCCTGGAGAGGAGGAGGAGGAGGAGGAGGAAGAGGAGGAGGAGCTGGGAGCTTTGGAGGAGGAGGAGGAGGAGGTAAAGATCACAGAGATACAAACATCCATTATAGGATTATTAACTCATATTATTTTAAGATAAACAATCCATTTGTAAATTCTTTGGATTATTTTCTTTGCTCATAGGAAGTTGGTGCTACTTCCTTCATTATAATTCATAATGATCAATATGCTGAACACATTTATGATCTGATGCTAATTTTAGGAAACAGAGTCAAAGTAGTTCTGTTTCTTTGGTTGTTTTGAATGTAAAAGCAGTTTTTCATCATCACTGCTAACTGCTAACTGCTAACTAGCCTGTTGAGAAGCTGCTGTGTCAGCATTTCATTTCTTTATATTTATGAATGAACTGTTCTGGCCATTTTATATTAAGAAGCACAAACTCATTCGTTGTCTGTCTGATAGTTTATTCAGTTGTCTGCAGACGGACTCCTTGCTGTCTCAAGCGTTGAGATGAGTGAGCCCAGAGCAGAGGAAATACTCAGATTATATACAATACATTATCTTGTGAAAGGATGACATTGTTCTACCATCAGAACAATGTCAGCAAAATAGTCATAATGTGTGTACAATCAGGACAATGGTTAGTCAGTAGATTTTAACATACATGATGTTCACTCAATCAGCAGATTATGACACACACACCTAATCATATGACATAGTTGCTCATTTGTATCAGAGAAGATGAATAATAAGAATTCCCATTACAGAACTGTTAGATGATCTTTGTTGGATCCTCAGCAGCTTTGTGTTTGCACTAATATTGTTGTTATGATGCTTCTCATATATCATAAGATAGATCAGACTTCAGTGTTTATGTCCATAACCCTTACCCAGCCTTACCCAGCCTTCCATAACCCAGCCTTCCCTAACCATAACCCAGCCTTCCCTCACCCTTTCCCAGCCTTCCCTTACCCAGCCTTCCCTTACCCTTTCCCAGCCTTCCCTAACCCAGCCTTCCCTAACCCTTACCCAGCCTTCCCTAACCCTTACCCAGCCTTCCCTAACCCTTACCCAGCCTTCCCTTACCCAGCCTTCCCTAACCCTTACCCAGCCTTACCCAGCCTTCCATAACCCAGCCTTCCCTAACCCTAACCCAGCCTTCCCTCACCCTTTCCCAGCCTTCCCTTACCCAGCCTTCCCTTACCCTTTCCCAGCCTTCCCTAACCCAGCCTTCCCTAACCCTTACCCAGCCTTACCCAGCCTTCCCTAACCCTTACCCAGCCTCCCCTTACCCAGCCTTCCCTTACCCAGCCTTCCCTTACCCTTTCCCAGCCTTCCCTAACCCAGCCTTCCCTAACCCTTACCCAGCCTTACCCAGCCTTCCCTAACCCTTACCCAGCCTCCCCTTACCCAGCCTTCCCTAACCCAGCCTTCCCTAACCCTTTCCCAGCCTAACCCAGCCTTCCCTCACCCTTTCCCAGCCTTCCATAACCCAGCCTTCCCTTACCCAGCCTTCCCTCACCCTTACCCAGCCTTACCCTGCCTTCCCTTACCCTAACCCAGCCTTCCCTTACCCTTTCCCAGCCTTCCCTTACCCAGTCTTCCCTCACCCTTACCCAGCCTTACCCTGCCTTCCCTTACCCTAACCCAGCCTTCCCTTACCCTTTCCCAGCCTTCCCTTACCCAGCCTTCCCTCACCCTTACCCAGCCTTACCCTGCCTTCCCTTACCCTAACCCAGCCTTCCCTCGCCCTTACCCAGCCTTACCCAGCCTTCCCTTACCCTAACCCAGCCTTCCCTTACCCTAACCCAGCCTTCCATAACCCAGCCTTCCCTAACCCAGCCTTCCCTTACCCAGCCTTCCCTTACCCTAACCCAGCCTTCCCTTACCCTAACCCAGCCTTCCATAACCCAGCCTTCCCTAACCCAGCCTTCCCTAACCCAGCCTTCCATAACCCAGCATTCCCTTACCCTAACCCAGCCTTCCCTAACCCTTTCCCAGCCTAACCCAGCCTTCCCTCACCCTTTCCCAGCCTTCCATAACCCAGCCTTCCCTTACCCAGCCTTCCCTCACCCTTACCCAGCCTTACCCTGCCTTCCCTTACCCTAACCCAGCCTTCCCTTACCCTTTCCCAGCCTTCCCTTACCCAGCCTTCCCTCACCCTTACCCAGCCTTACCCTGCCTTCCCTTACCCTAACCCAGCCTTCCCTCACCCTTACCCAGCCTTACCCAGCCTTCCCTTACCCTAACCCAGCCTTCCCTTACCCTAACCCAGCCTTCCATAACCCAGCCTTCCCTAACCCAGCCTTCCCTTACCCAGCCTTCCCTTACCCTAACCCAGCCTTCCCTTACCCTAACCCAGCCTTCCATAACCCAGCCTTCCCTAACCCAGCCTTCCCTAACCCAGCCTTCCATAACCCAGCATTCCCTTACCCTAACCCAGCCTTCCCTCACCCTTTCCCAGCCTTCCCTAACCCTTACCCAGCCTTCCCTAACCCTTACCCAGCATTCCCTAACCCTAACCCAGCCTTCCCTAACCCAGCCTTCCCTAACCCTTACCCAGCCTTCCCTAACCCAGCCTTCCCTAACCCTTACCCAGCCTTCCCTAACCCTTACCCAGCCGAACCCTTACCCAGCCTTCCCTAACCCTTACCCAGCCTTCCTTAACCCAGCCTTCCCTAACCCAGCCTTCCATAACCCTTACCCAGCCTTCCCTTACCCAGCCTTCCATAACCCTTACCCAGCCTTCCCTAACCCTTACCCAGCCTTCCCTTACCCAGCCTTCCCTAACCCTTACCCAGCCTTCCATAACCCTTACACAGCCTTCCCTTACCCAGCCTTCCATAACCCTTACCCAGCCTTCCCTAACCCTTACCCAGCCTAACCCTTACCCAGCCTTTCCTAACCCTTACCCAGCCTTCCATAACCCTTACCCAGCCTTCCCTAACCCTTACCCAGCCTAACCCTTACCCAGCCTTTCCTAACCCTTACCCAGCCTTTCCTAACCCTTACCCAGCCTTCCATAACCCCTTACCCAGCCTTCCCTAACCCAGCCTTCCCTAACCCAGCCTTCCCTTACCCAGCCTTCCCTTACCCAGCCTAACCCTTACCCAGCCTTCCATAACCCTTACCCAGCCTTCCCTAACCCTTACCCAGCCTTCCCTTACCCAGCCTTCCATAACCCTTACCCAGCCTTCCCTAACCCTTACCCAGCATTCCCTAACCCTAACCCAGCCTTCCATAACCCCTTACCCAGCCTTCCCTTACCCAGCCTTCCATAACCCTTACCCAGCCTTCCATAACCCCTTACCCAGCCTTCCCTTACCCAGCCTTCCATAACCCTTACCCAGCCTTCCCTTACCCAGCCTTCCATAACCCTTACCCAGCCTTCCCTTACCCAGCCTTCCATAACCCTCTGTCAGTCAGACTGTTCACGCTGAAGCTGGTTCTGTGGTTCTGCAGGGTTCCAGTTCAACCAGCAGATGAACGGAGCAGCAGGAGGAACAGGAGGCTTCTTTTCAGGAAGCTTCACTGGTTTCGGTGGAGGAGGAGCCCAGATGTCAAACTCCACCCAAGCTCAGCAACAGACGGGTCAGACGGGACAGACGGGACAGACGGGTCAGACGGGTCAGACGGGTCAGAATGGTTCACCACTACAACAGCAGCTTTTTCAGATAGGTAAGATATAGTTAATGGTTCTGTTACTCCATGCTGACGGTTCTGTTACTCCATGCTGACGGTTCTGTTACTACCTGCTGACGGTTCTGTTACTCCATGCTGACGGTTCTGTTACTCCATGCTGACGGTTCTGTTAGTCCATGCTGACGGTTCTGTTACTACCTGCTGACGGTTCTGTTACTACATGCTGACGGTTCTGTTACTCCATGCTGACGGTTCTGTTACTACATGTTAATGGTTCTGTTACTCCATGCTGACGGTTCTGTTACTGCATGTTAATGGTTCTGTTACTCCATGCTGACGGTTCTGTTACTACATGTTAATGGTTCTGTTACTCCATGCTGACGGTTCTGTTACTACATGTTAATGGTTCTGTTACTCCATGCTGACGGTGTGGTTCTGTTACTTTCCAGCTGCAGCTCTTCACAGCCGGGCCTCTCAGAGCGCCAGGCAGACGGCTGCAGCTCTGTTGCAGTACTGCAGCAGCGGAGACGCTCGAGTTCTGCTCGTCATCCAGAGACATCTGGTCGGCATCCAGGACACCAACGGAGACACGTGAGTCCTCCGGTTCAGAGCAGCTGACTCCAGAACCATCAGCTGACTCCAGAACCATCAGTTGATGAAGCTGTTCCACTCTTTGTGTTTGTGTGTCTGCAGACCTTTACACCTCGCCGTCATCCACCAGCAGGCCGCTGTGATCCAGCAGCTGATCCACATCCTGCTGAGCAGCCAGCAGCAAGCCTTCATCAACAACCCCAACCACCTGAGACAGGTAACTACACCCAATTACACCACCTGAGACAGGTAACTACACCCTAATACACCACCTGAGACAGGTAACTACACCCAATTACACCACCTGAGACAGGTAACTACACCCAATTACACCACCTGAGACAGGTAACTACACCCTAATACACCACCTGAGACAGGTAACTACACCCTAATACACCACCTGAGACAGGTAACTACACCCTAATACACCACCTGAGACAGGTAACTACACCCAATTACACCACCTGAGACAGGTAACTACACCCAATTACACCACCCGAGACAGGTAACTACACCTAACTACACCACCTGAGACAGGTAACTACACCCTAATACACCACCTGAGACAGGTAACTACACCCAATTACACCACCTGAGACAGGTAACTACACCCTAATACACCACCTGAGACAGGTAACTACACCCAATTACACCACCTGAGACAGGTAACTACACCCAATTACACCACCTGAGACAGGTAACTACACCCAATTACACCACCTGAGACAGGTAACTACACCCAATTACACCACCTGAGACAGGTAACTACACCCTAATACACCACCTGAGACAGGTAACTACACCCAATTACACCACCCGAGACAGGTAACTACACCTAACTACACCACCTGAGACAGGTAACTACACCCTAATACACCACCTGAGACAGGTAACTACACCCAATTACACTACCTGAGACAAGTAACTACACCCAATTACACCACCTGAGACAGGTAACTACACCCAATTACACCACCTGAGACAGGTAACTACACCCTAATACACCACCTGAGACAGGTAACTACACCCTATTACACCACCTAAGACAGGTAACTACACCTAACTACACCACCTGAGACAGGTAACTACACCCTAATACACCACCTGAGACAGGTAACTACACCCTAATACACCACCTGAGACAGGTAACTACACCCTAATACACCACCTGAGACAGGTAACTACACCCAATTACACCACCTGAGACAGGTAACTACACCTAACTACACCACCTGAGACAGGTAACTACACCCTAATACACCACCTGAGACAGGTAACTACACCCAATTACACTACCTGAGACAAGTAACTACACCCAATTACACCACCTGAGACAGGTAACTACACCCAATTACACCACCTGAGACAGGTAACTACACCCTAATACACCACCTGAGACAGGTAACTACACCCTATTACACCACCTGAGACAGGTAACTACACCTAACTACACCACCTGAGACAGGTAACTACACCCTAATACACCACCTGAGACAGGTAACTACACCCTAATACACCACCTGAGACAGGTAACTACATCCTATTACACCACCTGAGATAGGTAACTACACCCTATTACACCACCTGAGACAGGTAACTACACCCAATTACACTACCTGAGACAAGTAACTACACCCAATTACACCACCTGAGACAGGTAACTACACCCAATTACACCACCTGAGACAGGTAACTACACCCTAATACACCACCTGAGACAGGTAACTACACCCTATTACACCACCTGAGACAGGTAACTACACCTAACTACACCACCTGAGACAGGTAACTACACCCTAATACACCACCTGAGACAGGTAACTACACCCTAATACACCACCTGAGACAGGTAACTACATCCTATTACACCACCTGAGATAGGTAACTACACCCTATTACACCACCTGAGACAGGTAACTACACCTAACTACACCACCTGAGACAGGTAACTACATCCTATTACACCACCTGAGACAGGTAACTACACCCTATTACACCACCTGAGATAGGTAACTACACCCTATTACACCACCTGAGACAGGTAACTACACCTTAATACACCACCTGAGACAGGTAACTACACCTTAATACACCACCTGGGCGGCTGTGGCTCAGGAGGTAGAGCGGTCGTCCTCCAATTGGAAGATTGGCGGTTCGATTCCCGGCCCCTCCAGTCTACATGTCGATGTGTCCTTGGGCAAGACACTTAACCCCTAGTTGCTCCCGTTGCTATGCCAACGGTGTATGAATGCGAGTGAATGGTTAGATTCCTCCTGATGTGCAGGTTGGCACCCTGCGTGGTAGCTGCCTGCCATCAGTGTATGAATGTGTGTGAATGAGGTGAATGAGTTGTAGTGTAAAGCGCTTTGAGTGGTCGAAAAGACTAGAAAGGCGCTATAAGTACAGTCCATTTACCATTTACCATCACCTGAGACTCACAGCTTGTCTCTGCTGTCATTCAAACCACAGTGTGATGCAGGTAGCGCGCCTGTAAACTGCTTCACCTGTAAACTGCTTCACCTGTAAACTGCTTCACCTGTAAACTGCTTCACCTGTAAACTGCTTCACCTGTAAACAGCTTCACCTCCTCTTGTCGCTGCAGACTCCTCTCCACCTGGCTGTGATCACCCGGCAGGTGAAGGTGGTGGAGGCGTTGCTGAGGGCGGGCGCCGACCCTAGCCTGCTGGACAAAGATGGCCGCAGCCCCATCCACCTGGCGGCGCTGGCGGGTGACAGCGCTACGCTCCGCCTGCTGCTGGCTCACCTGGGAGAACGCCACGCCCACATGGTGAACAGCACCGACTACCACGGTGAGAGAACACCTGGGCAGGTAGTCGGTCGGTTAGAGCCACGTACCAGCCGGAGGTCACACCTCTCTGTTTCCTGTCTACTGATAAATAAAACATCACCTGTGCTCCTCTCAGGTCTCCAGCCGCTCCACCTGGCCGTGAGGAAGGACGGCGAGCGCTGCCTCCGCCTGCTGGTGGAGGGCGGAGCCAAGATCAACGCACCTGAGCAGAAGAGCGGGAACACTGCGCTCCACCTGGCCGTCAGAGAACACCTGTTCAAGGTGGCCTGCACCCTGATCACAGAGGTACGGCACACAACTGTACACCTACACATCAGTGACATCACCGTGACATCACCGTGACATCACCGTGTCATCACCGTGACATCACCGTGACATCACTGTGACATCTGTGCTGCTTTGTTCCCAGTTGAAGGCCGACGTGAACGCGTGCACGTTTGGAGGAAACACAGCGCTGCACCTCGCTGCCAGTCTGGGCTCGCCGACCCTCTGCTCCATGCTGATCGCTGCAGGTCAGACGCCATGACATCACACAGGAAGTCACTGACAGCCTATCACACGAGTCACACGCAATGACATCACACAGGAAGTCACTGACAGCCTATCACACAAGTCACACGCAATGACATCACACAGGAGTCACATGTTTGAATTGTTCAAATCACGAAAGTACTAGAAACTGATTAATTTCATAACAATAACTTCAGGAAACTGACGGAGTGACTAAGTTAATGAGTGACTAAGTTAATGAGTGACTGAGTGACTAAGTTAATGAGTGACTGGGTGACTAAGTTAATGAGTGACTGGGTGACAGAGTTAATGAGTTCATGAGTGATTGAGTGACTGAGGGACTAAGTTAATGAGTGACTGAGTGACTAAGTTAATGAGTGACTGAGTGACAGAGTTAATGAGTGACTGAGGGACTAAGTTAATGAGTGACTGAGTGACTGAGTGACTGAGTTAATGAGTGACTGAGTGACTAAGTTAATGAGTGACTGAGTGACTAAGTTAATGAGTGACTGAGTGACAGAGTTAATGAGTGACTGAGTGATTGAGTGACTGAGTGACAGAGTTAATGAGTTAATGAGTTAATGAGTTAATGAATTAATGAGTGACTAAGTGACTAAGTTAATGAGTTCATGAGTGATTGAGTGACTGAGTGACTGAGTGACTGAGTGACTGAGTAAATGAGTGACTAAGTGACTGAGTGACTAAGTTAATGAGTGACTGAGTGACTAAGTTAATGAGTTAATGAATTAATGAGTGACTAAGTGACTGAGTGACTGAGTGACAGAGTTAATGAGTTAATGAATTAATGAGTGACTAAGTGACTGAGTGACAGAGTTAATGAGTTAATGAGTTAATGAATTAATGAGTGACTAAGTGACTGAGTGACAGAGTTAATGAGTTAATTAATTAATGAGTAACTAAGTGACTGAGTGACAGAGTTAATGAGTTAATGAATTAATGAGTGACTAAGTGACTGAGTGACAGAGTTAATGAGTTAATTAATTAATGAGTAACTAAGTGACTGAGTGACAGAGTTAATGAGTTAATGAATTAATGAGTAACTAAGTGACTGAGTGACAGAGTTAATGAGTTAATGAATTAATGAGTGACTAAGTGACTGAGTGACTGAGTGACTGAGTGACTTTCTTCCAGGTGCTGATAAGAACCTGGAGAACGACGAGCCGCTCTTCATCAGCTCCTCCTCAGACGACGATGATGATGAGGATGAACCAATCAGAGAAGCCGCCTCACAGCCAATCAACCCTCGTAAGAGACCTGCGGGCGGACACACACCTCTGGACCTCGCCAGGTGTCAGAAGGTCAGCTGATAAGATCACATGACACCGCAGACAGGAAGTGACATCACATTACACACCGTAACTGAACAGCTGTTTGTCGTCTTCCTGTCTTCAGGTCAAGAATCTGCTGAACTCACAGAGTCCGAAATCAAGTCGTCACGTCAGTAAGAAGATCAGAGCCAGCAGTGAAGGTTTGTGTCCCTGTTTCCTGTCTATTAAACACGTTCCCCGTTAATCACGGCCCCCGTTAAACACGGTCCCCATTAATCACCGTCCCCGTTAAACACGGTCCCCGTTAATCACCGTCCCCGTTAAACACGGTCCCCGTTAATCACGGTCCCCGTTAATCACGGCCCCCGTTAAACACGGTCCCCGTTAATCACGGCCCCCGTTAAACACGGTCCCCGTTAATCACCGTCCCCGTTAATCACGGTCCCCGTTAAACACGGTCCCCGTTAATCACCGTCCCCGTTAAACACGGTCCCCGTTAATCACCGTCCCCGTTAAACACGGTCCCCGTTAATCACCGTCCCCGTTAAACACGGCCCCCGTTAATCACCGTCCCCGTATAACCGTATATATATAGTATATATATAGTATATAGTGTGTATATGTATATACTATACTATATATATACATATATAGAGTGTATATATACACTCTATATATGTATATATATAGTATAGTATATATCACTATATATAAACATATAGTGATATATACACTCTATATATACATATATAGAGTGTATATATACACTCTATATATGTATATATAGAGTGTATATATCACTATATATAAACATAGAGTGATATATACACTATATATATGTATATATATAGTGTATATATCACTATACATACATATATAGATATATGTGTATATTTATAGTAATTGTTCTCAGTGTGGACGGAGCTTTACTGTCTGACCAGTTTCAAGTTAAACCAGATGAATAACTTCTCTTCTGGTCTCACCTGCAGAGGCGGAGGCGTCGGGTCTGGACGAGGACACTCTGTCCCGGCTGGTGGAGGTTCTGAGTGTGGAAGATGTTCCCTGGAAGAAACTGGCAGAGAAACTGGGAATGTTGACGTTGACTCACCTTTACCAGGACAGTCCAACGCCCTGCAGACACCTGCTGCAGCACTACAAGGTGAGCTAGCAGCTACAGCTAGCAGTTAGCAGCTAGCAGCTACAGCTAGCAGCTACAGCTAGCAGCTACAGCTAGCAGCTACAGCTAGCAGCTACAGCTAGCAGCTACAGCTAGCAGTCAGACTGAGCTGTGACGCAGGTTCGATTCCCAGATGAATCCTTTAAATCCATTAAAATACTTTATAGAAGTTTCAATTTAATAAATAAATTGTTAAAATAACAGTTATTCATACCTATGTACTGTGTGTGTTACTGTGTTACTGTGTGTGTGTGTGTGTGTGTGTTACTGTGTGTGTGTGTTACTGTGTGTGTGTGTGTGTTACTGTGTTACTGTGTGTGTGTGTGTTACTGTGTGTGTGTGTGTGTTACTGTGTGTGTGTGTGTGTGTGTGTGTTACTGTGTGTGTGTGTGTGTGTGTGTGTGTTACTGTGTGTGTGTGTGTGTGTGTTACTGTGTGTGTGTGTGTGTGTTACTGTGTGTGTGTGTGTTACTGTGTGTTACTGTGTGTGTTACTGTGTTACTGTGTGTGTGTGTGTGTTACTGTGTGTGTGTGTGTGTGTTACTGTGTGTGTGTGTGTGTTACTGTGTGTGTGTGTGTGTGTGTGTGTGTGTGTGTGTGTGTGTGTGTGTGTGTAGTTGGGTGGAGGTCCAGTTGACGGTCTGGTTGAAGCTCTTCACTCTCTCGGTCTGAAAGAAGGAGTCAGACTGCTGAGAAACACTGAGAGACAAGATGATAAACACAGCACAGGTAACACACACACACACACACACACACACACACACACACACACAGGTAACACACACACACACACACACACAGTAACACACACACACACACACACAGTAACACACACACACACACAATAACACACACACACAGTAACACACACACACACAGTAACACACACACACACACAGTAACACACACACACACACACAGTAACACACACACACACACACACAGTAACACACACACACAGTAACACACACACACACACAGTAACACACACACACAGTAACACACACACACACACACAGTAACACACACACACACACAGTAACACACACACACACACACACAGTAACACACACACACACACACAGTAACACACACACACACACAGTAACACACACACAGTAACACACACAGACACACACACAGTAACACACACACACACAGTAACACACACAGACACACACACAGTAACACACACAATAACACACACAGACACACACACACAGTAACACACACAGACACACACACACACACACAGTAACACACACACAGTAACACACACACACACACAGTAACACACACAGACACACACACAGTAACACACAGTAACACACACAGACACACACACAGTAACACACACAGACACACACACACACACACACAGTAACACACACACAGTAACACACACACACACACAGTAACACACACAGACACACACACAGTAACACACACAGACACACACACACACACACACACAGGTAACACACACACACACACACAGTAACACACACACACACACACACACAGTAACACACACACACAATAACACACACACACAGTAACACACACACACACAGTAACACACACACACACACACACAGTAACACACACACACACACACACACACACAGTAACACACACACACAGTAACACACACACACACAGTAACACACACACACACACAGTAACACACACACACACACACACAGTAACACACACACACACACACACAGTAACACACACACACACACACACAGTAACACACACACACACACACACAGTAACACACACACACACAGTAACACACACAGACACACACAGTAACACACACAATAACACACACAGACACACACACAGACACACACAGACACACACACAGTAACACACACAGACACACACACACACAGTAACACACACACACACACACACAGTAACACACACAGACACACACACAGTAACACACACAGACACACACACACACACACACACAGTAACACACACACAGTAACACACACACACACACAGTAACACACACAGACACACACACACACACAGTCCCTTATTGCCTCATCTTTAATATTAATTTCAGTTTTTCTATAATTAGTATTTAAATTGAAGTTTGTTGTAGTTTCCCGTTCTGTCCACCAGAGGAAGTCTCAGCATCATCAGTAGACCCTTCACAGCTTGTAAACAGTGTGACGTATGTTTGGGGGCGGGGCTTAGCTGGAGTATGTTTAGGGGCGGGGCTTAGCTGGAGTATGTTTAGGGGCGGGCCTTGCTTGGAGTATGTTTGGGGGCGGGGCTTAGCTGGAGTATGTTTAGGGGCGGGGCTTAGCTGGAGTATGTTTAAGGGGCGGGGCTTAGCTGGAGTATGTTTAGGGGCGGGGCTTAGCTGGAGTATGTTTGGGGGCGGGCCTTGCTTGGAGTATGTTTGGGGGCGGGGCTTAGCTGGAGTATGTTTAAGGGGCGGGGCTTAGCTTGAGTATGTTTAGGGGCGGGGCTTAGCTGGAGGCAAAACATCTCAAAAGGTATAGCTTGTAAACGCAGGTTAGCGTGTTTTAACAGACGCCGGTTAGCGTGTTTTAACAGACGCCGGTTAGTGTGTTTTAACGGACGCCGGTTAGCGTGTTTTAACGGACGCCGGCTAGCGTGTTTTAACGGACGCCGGTTAGCGTGTTTTAACAGATGCCGGCTAGCGTGTTTTAACAGACGCCGGTTAGCGTGTTTTAACAGACGCCGGTTAGCGTGTTTTAACGGACGCCGGCTAGCGTGTTTTAACGGACGCCGGTTAGCGTGTTTTAACAGATGCCGGCTAGCGTGTTTTAACAGACGCCGGTTAGCGTGTTTTAACAGACGCCGGTTAGCGTGTTTTAACGGACGCCGGCTAGCGTGTTTTAACAGATGCCGGCTAGCGTGTTTTAACAGACGCCGGTTAGCGTGTTTTAACGGACGCCGGCTAGCGTGTTTTAACAGACGCCGGTTAGCGTGTTTTAACGGACGCCGGCTAGCGTGTTTTAACGGACGCCGGTTAGCGTGTTTTAACAGATGCCGGCTAGCGTGTTTTAACAGACGCCGGTTAGCGTGTTTTAACAGACGCCGGTTAGCGTGTTTTAACGGACGCCGGCTAGCGTGTTTTAACGGACGCCGGTTAGCGTGTTTTAACAGATGCCGGCTAGCGTGTTTTAACGGACGCCGGTTAGCATGTTTTAACGGACGCCGGCTAGCGTGTTTTAACGGACGCCGGTTAGCGTGTTTCAACGGACGCCGGTTAGCGTGTTTTAACGGACGCCGGCTAGCGTGTTTTAACGGACGCCGGTTAGCGTGTTTTAACAGATGCCGGCTAGCGTGTTTTAACAGACGCCGGTTAGCGTGTTTTAACAGACGCCGGTTAGTGTGTTTTAACGGACGCCGGTTAGCGTGTTTTAACGGACGCCGGCTAGCGTGTTTTAAGGGACGCCGGTTAGCGTGTTTTAACAGATGCCGGCTAGCGTGTTTTAACAGACGCCGGTTAGCGTGTTTTAACGGACGCCGGCTAGCGTGTTTTAACGGACGCCGGTTAGCGTGTTTTAACAGATGCCGGCTAGCGTGTTTTAACGGACGCCGGTTAGCGTGTTTTAACGGACGCCGGCTAGCGTGTTTTAACGGACGCCGGTTAGCGTGTTTCAACGGACGCCGGTTAGCGTGTTTTAACGGACGCCGGCTAGCGTGTTTTAACGGACGCCGGTTAGCGTGTTGTAACAGATGCCGGCTAGCGTGTTTTAACAGACGCCGGTTAGCGTGTTTTAACAGACGCCGGTTAGCGTGTTTTAACGGACGCCGGCTAGCGTGTTTTAAGGGACGCCGGTTAGCGTGTTTTAACAGATGCCGGCTAGCGTGTTTTAACAGACGCCGGTTAGCGTGTTTTAACGGACGCCGGCTAGCGTGTTTTAACGGACGCCGGTTAGCGTGTTTTAACAGATGCCGGCTAGCGTGTTTTAACGGACGCCGGTTAGCGTGTTTTAACGGACGCCGGCTAGCGTGTTTTAACGGACGCCGGTTAGCGTGTTTCAACGGACGCCGGTTAGCGTGTTTTAACGGACGCCGGCTAGCGTGTTTTAACGGACGCCGGTTAGCGTGTTGTAACAGATGCCGGCTAGCGTGTTTTAACAGACGCCGGTTAGCGTGTTTTAACAGACGCCGGTTAGCGTGTTTTAACGGACGCCGGTTAGCGTGTTTTAACGGACGCCGGCTAGCGTGTTTTAACGGACGCCGGCTAGCGTGTTTTAACGGACGCCGGCTAGCGTGTTTTAACGGACGCCGGTTAGCGTGTTTCAACGGACGCCGGTTAGCGTGTTTTAACGAGTTTTGGCAAGAATGGACAAGGAAAAATCTAATTTGAGTAAATATGTAAATACACAAACTCTCCGAGACTGTGAGTGTTATTTAAAAACATATAATTATATTTAAATACAATGAATTAACATATAAAGATGAAATAAGCTTTCATTGTACTGGATCATAGTAATTAACTAATAACTTAATGATTAATTACAGCTGATTGAACGTTAGCAACACATTTATAAACAATATAATAAAAACATCTGAATGTACTTTTAAAAAAAAATGTTTTTCAAACTTCTCACTGATGTTTTTTTTCTCTCCAATCAGACGCTCACGTCGACAGCGGCTTCGGCAGCCAGCCAATGGAAGAGGAGGAGCCAGCCGTGGCCAATCAGTGACGAGCACGGAGCGTCAGCAGAGTTTAAAATGAATAAAAATCATTTTTATTCTTTAATTTCCAACTTTAATTTATATTTTCTGTATTTTTCCTTGAAGTCCTGGAACGTTTCTGTCAGAGAAATATTATTGATTATTGATTATTGATCGAAGAAGCTGATCAGCAGCTGTGACATCATCAGCAGGACTCACCTGTCTGTGACATCATCAGCAGGACTCACCTGTCTGTGACATCATCAGCACAGCTGTGCTTCATTCAGTGAAAACGAGCCCGTATGGAAGCTCATTTGTGCCGATAAAATAAAATGAAATGAAGTTTTATTAACAATAATAAAAAGAAGTTAAATTATTAGAATTAAAACTAAATAATAAAAATAAAAACATGAGAAAGTTACAACGGGTCAAATTTGGAGTTATGAGATAAAAAAGTTAAATGATTATATTTAAAGCTTAATGATGAAGACTAAAGAAAAAGCTTCCACGTCTGTTACTGAACATTAAACGTTTAAATCTGGTCAAATAATTAAAATATAAACCAGATTTATTGTCTAATTTAAAACATAAAGGTTATTTTCTGGCAGAAATGAGCTTCCATAATGTTTCATGTTTACTCTCAACATAAGATATTAAAAACTAAATGTTATTTAGTCATGTTTTAAATGTTGTTTTATTAACGGCTTTTATTCTCGTTATCGTCAGTAATTAAAAAGCTCGTCAGGAAGAATTCGGTTCGTTCTGATTCTGCTTTTTTTGTATTTTTCTGTAAAAACTTTAAATCAGTTTTAAGGTGAAATAAAATCGACTCTCACGCCTGAACCTTGTTGAAGTCTTTATTTGTCCTCTATACCTTCAGATTGTTTCAACAGTTTTTACACAAACTAAATTCAGTCAGCTGATCAATTAACTCAAAATAACCAGCTGGCAGTATGGCTTCATTTACCCACAATGCTTTGCTGCTTTACATCAATCAGCTGACGGAGGAAAAGATGGAGGGATGAAGTTCCTTTAATTCATTAACGAGTCACATGACGCTCACGCTGGTCTCCCTTAGTTACCGTTGCTAACGCGTCAACCTGTCAATCAGGTTTGTTCGTAGAATCCACAAAAGTTCGTAAACGACTTGAATGTGAATCTGTTTGTACGACTGTTTAACATAAACACGTCGGCTC
>NC_084981.1:31048288-31050788 GCF_963691925.1 Scomber scombrus | reverse complement strand
GTTAGGGCTCTAACAAGGAGCTGTTGGGTTAGTGCTCTAACAAGGAGCTGTTGGGTTAGTGCTCTAACCAGGAGCTGTTGGGTTAGTGCTCTAACAAGGAGCTGTTGGGTTAGTGCTCTAACAAGGAGCTGTTGGGTTAGTGCTCTAACCAGGAGCTGTTGGGTTAGTGCTCTAACAAGGAGCTGTTGGGTTAGTGCTCTAACAAGGAGCTGTTGGGTTAGGGCTCTAACAAGGAGCTGTTGGGTTAGTGCTCTAACCAGGATCTGTTGGGTTAGGGCTCTAACAAGGATCTGTTGGGTTAATGCTCTAACCAGGAGCTGTTGGGTTAGGGCTCTAACCAGGAGCTGTTGGGTTAGTGCTCTAACAAGGAGCTGTTGGGTTAGTGCTCTAACCAGGAGCTGTTGGGTTAGTGCTCTAACAAGGAGCTGTTGGGTTAGTGCTCTAACAAGGAGCTGTTGGGTTAGTGCTCTAACCAGGAGCTGTTGGGTTAGTGCTCTAACAAGGAGCTGTTGGGTTAGTGCTCTAACAAGGAGCTGTTGGGTTAGTGCTCTAACAAGGAGCTGTTGGGTTAGTGCTCTAACCAGGAGCTGTTGGGTTAGTGCTCTAACCAGGAGCTGTTGGGTTAGTGCTCTAACAAGGAGCTGTTGGGTTAGTGCTCTAACAAGGAGCTGTTGGGTTAGTGCTCTAACCAGGAGCTGTTGGGTTAGTGCTCTAACAAGGAGCTGTTGGGTTAGTGCTCTAACAAGGAGCTGTTGGGTTAGTGCTCTAACCAGGAGCTGTTGGGTTAGTGCTCTAACAAGGAGCTGTTGGGTTAGTGCTCTAACAAGGAGCTGTTGGGTTAATGCTCTAACCAGGAGCTGTTGGGTTAGGGCTCTAACCAAGAGCTGTTGGGTTAGTGCTCTAACCAGGAGCTGTTGGGTTAGTGCTCTAACCAGGAGCTGTTGGGTTAGTGCTCTAACAAGGAGCTGTTGGGTTAGTGCTCTAACAAGGAGCTGTTGGGTTAATGCTCTAACCAGGAGCTGTTGGGTTAGGGCTCTAACCAGGAGCTGTTGGGTTAGGGCTCTAACCAGGAGCTGTTGGGTTAGTGCTCTAACAAGGAGCTGTTGGGTTAGGGATCTAACAAGGAGCTGTTGGGTTAATGCTCGTACAAGGAGCTGTTGGGTTAGGGCTCTAACCAGGAGCTGTTGGGTTAGTGCTCTAACAAGGAGCTGTTGGGTTAGGGCTCTAACCAGGAGCTGTTGGGTTAGTGCTCTAACCAGGAGCTGTTGGGTTAGTGCTCTAACCAGGAGCTGTTGGGTTAGTGCTCTAACAAGGAGCTGTTGGGTTAGGGCTCTAACAAGGAGCTGTTGGGTTAGGGCTCTAACCAGGAGCTGTTGGGTTAGTGCTCTAACCAGGAGCTGTTGGGTTAGTGCTCTAACCAGGAGCTGTTGGGTTAGTGCTCTAACAAGGAGCTGTTGGGTTAGGGCTCTAACCAGGAGCTGTTGGGTTAGTGCTCTAACCAGGAGCTGTTGGGTTAGTGCTCTAACCAGGAGCTGTTGGGTTAGTGTTCTAACCAGGAGCTGTTGGGTTAGTGCTCTAACCAGGAGCTGTTGGGTTTGTGCTCTAACAAGGATCTGTTGGGTTAGTGCTCTAACCAGGAGCTGTTGGGTTAGTGCTCTAACAAGGATCTGTTGGGTTAGTGCTCTAACAAGGAGCTGTTGGGTTAATGATCTAACAAGGAGCTGTTGGGTTAGGGCTCTAACCAGGAGCTGTTGGGTTAGTGCTCTAACAAGGAGCTGTTGGGTTAGTGCTCTAACAAGGAGCGGTTGGGTTAATGCTCTAACAAGGAGCTGTTGGGTTAGTGCTCTAACCAGTAGCTGTTGGGTTAGGGCTCTAACCAGGAGCTGTTGGGTTAGGGCTCTAACCAGGAGCTGTTGGGTTAGTGCTCTAACCAGGATCTGTTGGGTTAGGGCTCTAACAAGGATCTGTTGGGTTAATGCTCTAACCAGGAGCTGTTGGGTTAGGGCTCTAACCAGGAGCTGTTGGGTTAGTGCTCTAACAAGGAGCTGTTGGGTTAGTGCTCTAACCAGGAGCTGTTGGGTTAGTGCTCTAACAAGGAGCTGTTGGGTTAGTGCTCTAACAAGGAGCTGTTGGGTTAGTGCTCTAACCAGGAGCTGTTGGGTTAGTGCTCTAACAAGGAGCTGTTGGGTTAGTGCTCTAACAAGGAGCTGTTGGGTTAGTGCTCTAACAAGGAGCTGTTGGGTTAGTGCTCTAACCAGGAGCTGTTGGGTTAGTGCTCTAACCAGGAGCTGTTGGGTTAGTGCTCTAACAAGGAGCTGTTGGGTTAGTGCTCTAACAAGGAGCTGTTGGGTTAGTGCTCTAACCAGGAGCTGTTGGGTTAGTGCTCTAACAAGGAGCTGTTGGGTTAGTGCTCTAACAAGGAGCTGTTGGGTTAGTGCTCTAACCAGGAGCTGTTGGGTTAGTGCTCTAACAAGGAGCTGTTGGGTTAGTGCTCTAACAA